>NW_023995715.1:35000-92235 GCF_015586225.1 Lucilia sericata | reverse complement strand
GTTAGCCGGATAAGAATCTTAATTAACAATTTTATATTTAAAAAAAAAACAAGATTTCAAGTTAGTTACAGCAAAAACAATCCAATAGTTAAATAATAGCCGGCTTTTTTTTGTTTTTTTTTTTTTTTTTTTGGTTAATAATTCTTTTCAGAATGGGAATTGCTCTAAATAGAGAGAAGGTATGTACGTATGTATGTATGTATGTATGTATATGTAATATGGAAACAAATAATAAGAAAATCGATTCGTCTTTTTATATTAGAGGTATTACAGTAGCGTGCGTTTGCTTAAACACGTCTTAAAATAGTTCCGAGGAAAATAAGCAAAAAAAACAAAAACTAAATAAATACTACTTTATAAATGTGTAAAAAACGAAAAAACCCGGTATGCCATCAAAAAGTAATACAATACACAGCGAACTTCCTTTAACCTCATTTCATATTAATGATGAACAATAGCCAAACTATACGAATGTACAACTGAATGTTACATGTGAACAAGTGGTTTTTTATAACTAACCCTCCCTCCGTTGAAGGATTACTACATGGTTGTAAACAACATGAAATAAGAAAATTCAAAAAAAAAAAAAAAAATAAATCGTAGAAAGGAGAAAGTAATTAAGGGAAGCGGGCAAGATCAGAGCCTTTAAAATTATTAGACTATAGACAAGACTATAGACTAGACTATAGACTAGACTATAGACTAGACTATAGACTAGACTATAGACTAGACTATAGACTAGACTATAGACTAGACTATAGACTAGACTATAGACTAAACTATAGACTATACTATAGTCTAATCTAGTAGACTATAGTCTTGTCTATAGACTAGACTATAGACTAGACTATAGACTAGTCTATAGACTAGACTAGAGACTAGACTATAGACTAGACTATAGACTAGACTATAGACTAGACTATAGACTAGACTATAGACTAGACTATAGACTAGACTATAGACTAGACTATAGACTAGACTATAGACTAGACTATAGACTAGACTATAGACTAGACTAGACTAGACTATAGACTAGACTATAGACTAGACTATAGACTAGACTATAGACTAGACTATAGACTAGACTATAGACTAGACTATAGACTAGACTATAGACTAGACTATAGACTAGACTATAGACTAGACTATAGACTAGACTATAGACTAGACTATAGACTAGACTATAGACTAGACTATAGACTAGACTATAGACTAGACTATAGACTAGACTATAGACTAGACTATAGACTAGACTATAGACTAGACTATAGACTAGACTATAGACTAGACTATAGACTAGACTATATAGACTAGACTTAGACTACTATAGACTAGACTATAGACTAGACTATAGACTAGACTATAGACTAGACTATAGACTAGACTATAGACTAGACTATAGACTAGACTAGACTAGACTATAGACTAGACTATAGACTAGACTATAGACTAGACTATAGACTAGACTATAGACTAGACTATAGACTAGACTATAGACTAGACTATAGACTAGACTATAGACTAGACTATAGACTAGACTATAGACTAGACTATAGACTAGACTATAGACTAGACTATAGACTAGACTATAGACTAGACTATAGACTAGACTATAGACTAGACTATAGACTAGACTATAGACTAGACTATAGACTAGACTATAGACTAGACTATAGACTAGACTATAGACTAGACTATAGACTAGACTATAGACTAGACTATAGACTAGACTATAGACTAGACTATAGACTAGACTATAGACTAGACTATAGACTAGACTATAGACTAGACTATAGACTAGACTATAGACTAGACTATAGACTAGACTATAGACTAGACTATAGACTAGACTATAGACTAGACTATAGACTAGACTATAGACTAGACTATAGACTAGACTATAGACTAGACTATAGACTAGACTATAGACTAGACTATAGACTAGACTATAGACTAGACTATAGACTAGACTATAGACTAGACTATAGACTAGACTATAGACTAGACTATAGACTAGACTATAGACTAGACTATAGACTAGACTATAGACTAGACTATAGACTAGACTATAGACTAGACTATAGACTAGACTATAGACTAGACTATAGACTAGACTATAGACTAGACTAGACTAGACTATAGACTAGACTATAGACTAGACTATAGACTAGACTATAGACTAGACTATAGACTAGACTATAGACTAGACTATAGACTAGACTATAGACTAGACTATAGACTAGACGAAGCTGGTTGAGAAGAACATAAAATCGGTGATGTGGGCTGGGAATTCCCAAAATTTTTAAGAAGGATATACCCTGTAGCTCCTTTAAGTCGGAAAGTAATGAAGAAAGAAAATTTCCGATAAGGCCCCTTGGAAACATTAGCCCCATTTTTTCCATCAGCTAACGATACGTCTGTGTTGTTGTTAACTTTTACGTTGACCAATACCAATACCAAAAGAAACTAAACTTTATTGTTCATGGCAAGGCTCCCCTGAACATACAATTCAAGAGAAAATAAAAACCCTAAAACACAAACCAAAACAAAGAAAACTAACTATTCCAAGTACTCATAGTAGTGCGTTTGTTGTAGTATTCTTGTTCTGTTAGACCGTCAGCAATGGTCAGTTGTAAAACTACCCTTAAACTAGCGGACGTTAAGAAAAAATCGTGGAAAACTAAAACTAAAGAAATAATAAAATATTAATAATAAACTAAAGAAATGATTTTAAATTTGTTTAATAAAATTCCCTAGATGTGTAATTAAAACTAACAAAATATGTACAATAGCAACAATCAAAATTGGTTTGGGGTAATAATCATGAAACTTGCCCACAGCTCCTCAAATGATTAATCATCATGCTGGAAACATGTCCACCAATAATCTACATCAAATGAATGGTAATCTTCAGCAGCAACAACAGCCGCAGCAGCATCATCATCATCATTCGCAACAGCAAATGCATCATCATTCAAATATGTCCTCAAATCAAAATATTTATTTACGCAAACGTTCTGTATCGAATTCAAATCCTGCCTTAGATCGTCCTGCCCCAGCACCGGATATACCCATACAAGTGGAATATGAAGTGGCAGTGCCATTTGTTTCCACATATCGGCATACGCCCTATCATTCCCTATGGGACTTACATGAATGGTGGGTAGTAAGTAAATAATTATTAGCGTGAGAAGTAATCATTACCTCTTGGAATTTATAATGTGAAAAAATTGTTTTTCTTGTGGTTTAAGTATTTTTCTTTGAAAGAAATGTAGAAGAAATTTTTGCAGACGATTTTTTGTTTGTTTGTTGTTTTTCTAATCAATAATGTAAATGGTAAATGTCGAAGTTTTATGTACTTTAATATTTCAATTACTTGAAAAAGTGGGTGGGAGTTTTCATAGCTAGACTTCTTCACAAGATGATTAAGGGTTATAAGTAGTTGTTGGGAAAATAAAGAAAATTTTCTGCCAAGTCAGACTAATTTATTTGACATTTTAATTTTACAAAAGGTATTAGGAAGTTATTTTTAAAATGTTAAATGTGTGACTTGAAATTAATAGGTGAGGTGTTTAGATAGTATCACAAGCCTTTAAATATATATGTAGTCCCATTATGAGGTCTTTATATTGCCTTATTTTAGGTTCCTACGATCTCAACAATATCTTTATATAATGCTAATTACTTTTAGTCGCATGATTCAACAGGATTCAATCGTAAGTCTTCACATAGTCTCAATTTGCCTTAAAATAGTTCCAATTCGAGATCTTAATTATTTCGCAATTCGGAGAGAGTGCCAGACTAGATTCAATCATAGATTTTTACAAATCCTATATTCCAGATTTAGCTTCAATCGCAGATTTTTACATAGTTAAAATTTAACATTAATCTTTGTTCTTTATATAGTTTAGATTTTGGAGATATTTCTTAAGTCCCTATAGGCCAAATTTAGTTTCAATCGCAGATCTTTACATAGTTAAAATTTAGCTTTAACTGTTGATTTTGTCACAGTATATACTCCCTACTACCACTCGATTTGTAGGATTGAAAAGCATCCATTATCTACCAGCTGATCTTCAAATCTCTGTCTATATTCGTCTAATTTCAAGATCAGTGCTTAGATGAATATGACCAAATATCGGAATTATTTTTTTATGGTACAGAATACATTAATGGAAAATTTTGAAGAAATTGTTTTAACTCGGTAAGAACAGTTTGGTAATTTTATTTTAAAGCCGAATTTAGCTTCAAATGCCGATCTTTGAGCTTTAAAGTGTTCAGCGTTTCTTAAAAGACTTATTCTGTCAACTGTTGTCTGATTTCGAGAATCGAGAATTCCAGAATCAAGTCAAGTTGTTCAACCCTACAAATTGGGAAATAATCGGACAATGTTTAGGAAAAACCTATTTATTCCGCACACGATCAGTACGGCTAATTAACGAGTTTTCCCTATAATGCATTGCACATCTGCTACTATTAGGAACTTGATTCCTAAATTCAGAGAAACATATTCCATTGTAATATCGAAAGAACTATCACTTCGCCATCTCCTGTATACGGTTGGAGGGAAGTGTTTAGTCCGTTTTAAAAACCGAAACGCTTGAATGCTATATTCGAAACTTGAATTCTTCTTTTGAATATGTATGGAAAACTTGAGAACTTCTGGTCCCTTTACACCTTTAAATATAGATCAAGCATGTTTAACCTTATTGTTCCAATACAATCCGGAAGGTTTGGCCTGTAATTAAATAAGTTTGAGTGGCAAATGTTGCTATCATCTGCAAAAAAGTAAATAGATCTGGAAGTTTGACATACATAGAAGGTGATTTGGAAATATAAGAAATATATTAGGAGAAAGATCGTATCTCGTATAGAACGATCTCTGAGAAAGTGCACGATATATGTATGTAAATCCAGAGAAGTACTAATTTAGTTACCGACACAAAAAGAAGACATTAAGATTAACCTTGATCTCGTTTAATAAGATCAAATCTATAACAACTCGTATCAATCGATCTCGAGAATGTTCGATGTAAATCGATAGAAGTAGTTATCGACAGCATGCTACACCCTATCAAATTCCTTGGGAATATCTAGAGTCACCACATTACTTTCGCAAAATGGTGAAAAGAAAGACACCATTTCTCCAAACTACTTCTAGACCTGTGCTGAAATTTGATATGGACTTATCTATGTTCGAGATCTGCTAAAACCCTTGAACTTTCTTCATCCTAATCAGTGAATTGTTTGGTCATTGATGACAAAGAGTCGGAACTCAAGATCTAGCATTACCGTTTAGACTTTAGACAAATTTGCAGAAGTTGATCCACAAAGATGATCCCCATTTAAAGATTTTTTCATATCTTGGTACTTTGACACACGAAGAACTTGACTTTTAGTGAATCACTTTCGAGAAGTTTGCAATGCAAATATGAAATCAACAATCGTCCCTTTAGTATTCATTAGTGTCATGTAGACACTTCTTTGGACTTTAAAGTGGGTATAATTTCTACACATTATGACTCACAAAATCCCTCAATAGTTTTTTATCCCAACATCAAATTTGCTAAGTGGTTCGATGTCTCAAGTGTAAATGTCTAGAACCAGAAACATATTGTCGTAAATGAACAAAAAAAAAAGCATCTTAAACAAAAAGTTCACGTAGAACTTTTGGATGCACTAATAAATTGTCTGCTTTAATCTCCAACATATTATAAAAGAGAACAAGGAGAAAAGATACATTAAAAAGATACATTTTAGTTTCCTTATTTCCGTTATATTCTAAGTGGCTTTTCTTCTCTACATGCATATTAATGGTATAACTGTCTATGCTAGTATAACCATTATTTAAACTTATATTTTTTTAAGTTATTTTTAAATATCCCACATTATGTCGATTTAAATGTGACATCCTTTTGTGATACTCATGTAACCATAGTCCACATGTGTACAATTGTACAATGGACAGACAGAACGAAAAGAGAACACTTCATTTATACCAAGGATTCTTTAGCCATTTTTCCACATCCTTACACATTTGAGCTCATTGTACTTGTATTCGTATTCGTAGTTTTTGTATTCATATTTCTGTAGTTTTTAGTTTTTTTTTAATAATTCTTTTCTTGTATGTAAGTAGTTCTACTGATATTTAGTACATTATGAAAGTAGAATATTGGACTATGAATAAATTAAAATATAGAAACATGAATAAAATACAACTAATAACATTGTGTCATGTATTGAGTGATGAACTCAATTTAAAAATTGTTATAAAATATGCAGCTCTACGAATGTTTTCTTTTTAAACATGAAACTTTTATGACTAAGAAAAGAGTGGGTTTCGCGGAGTTAGATATTTTAAAGTAAACCGAATATAGTCCATAGTCTAGTCTATAGTCTATTCTATAGTCTAGTCTATAGTCTAGTCTATAGTCTAGTCTATAGTCTAGTCTATAGTCTAGTCTATAGTCTAGTCTATAGTCTAGTCTATAGTCTAGTCTATAGTCTAGTCTATAGTCTAGTCTATAGTCTAGTCTATAGTCTAGTCTATAGTCTAGTCTATAGTCTAGTCTATAGTCTAGTCTATAGTCTAGTCTATAGTCTAGTCTATAGTCTAGTCTATAGTCTAGTCTATAGTCTAGTCTATAGTCTAGTCTATAGTCTAGTCTATAGTCTAGTCTATAGTCTAGTCTATAGTCTAGTCTATAGTCTAGTCTATAGTCTAGTCTATAGTCTAGTCTATTGTCTAGTCTATAGTCTAGTCTATAGTCTAGTCTATAGTCTAGTCTATAGTCTAGTCTATAGTCTAGTCTATAGTCTAGTCTATAGTCTAGTCTATAGTCTAGTCTATAGTCTAGTCTATAGTCTAGTCTATAGTCTAGTCTATAGTCTAATCTATAGTCCAGTCTATAGTCAAGTCTATAGTCTAGTCTATAGTCTAGTCTATATTCTAGTCTATAGTCTAGTCTATAGTCTAGTCTATAGTCGTCTATAGTCTAGTCTATAGTCTAGTCTATAGTCTAGTCTATAGTCTAGTCTATAGTCTAGTCTATAGTCTAGTCTATAGTCTAGTCTATAGTCTAGTCTATAGTCTAGTCTAGTCTATAGTCTAGTCTAGTCTAGTCTATAGTCTAGTCTATATCTAGTCTAGTCTAGTCTAGTCTAGTCTATAGTCTAGTCTATAGTCTAGTCTATAGTCTAGTCTATAGTCTAGTCTATAGTCTAGTCTATAGTCTAGTCTATAGTCTAGTCTATAGTCTAGTCTATAGTCTAGTCTATAGTCTAGTCTATAGTCTAGTCTATAGTCTAGTCTATAGTCTAGTCTATAGTCTAGTCTATAGTCTAGTCTATAGTCTAGTCTATAGTCTAGTCTATAGTCTAGTCTATAGTCTAGTCTATAGTCTAGTCTATAGTCTAGTCTATAGTCTAGTCTATAGTCTAGTCTATAGTCTAGTCTATAGTCTAGTCTATAGTCTAGTCTATAGTCTAGTCTATAGTCTAGTCTATAGTCTAGTCTATAGTCTAGTCTATAGTCTAGTCTATAGTCTAGTCTATAGTCTAGTCTATAGTCTAGTCTATAGTCTAGTCTATAGTCTAGTCTATAGTCTAGTCTATAGTCTAATCTATAGTGTAGTCTATAGTCTAATCTATAGTGTAGTCTATAGTCTAATCTATAGTGTAGTCTATAGTCTAGTCTATAGTCTAGTCTATAGTCTAGTCTATAGTCTAGTCTATAGTCTAGTCTATAGTCTAGTCTATAGTCTAGTCTATAGTCTAGTCTATAGTCTAGTCTATAGTCTAGTCTATAGTCTAGTCTATAGTCTAGTCTATAGTCTAGTCTATAGTCTAGTCTATAGTCTAGTCTATAGTCTAGTCTATAGTCTAGACTATAGTCTAGTCTATAGTCTAGTCTATAGTCTAGTCTATAGTCTAGTCTATAGTCTAGTCTATAGTCTAGTCTATAGTCTAGTCTATAGTCTAGTCTCTAGTCTAGTCTATAGTCTAGTCTATAGTCTAGTCTATAGTCTAATCTATAGTTAGTTAGTTAGTTCGAAAGGAATACATCAAATCCGAAGAAATACACCTAGGCCTCTATCGGGCCTGTTGTGCGCTCCTTAACCAGTGCCTCAGGTGGGAATCGAACCCACCACCTCCGGTCTACTAGACTAGAACACTAACCACTAACCTACCGGAGGCCACTAGTCTAGTCTAGTGTATAGTCTAGTCTATAGTCTAGTCTATAGTCTAGTCTATAGTAAGTCTATACTCTAGTCTAGTCTATCTGAAATTTGAAGACATATGAATTGCGAGAGAAATTGCGGAACTTTGTAGTCAAGATATACAAATGAACCACTTAACCATGAGAATTTGTCAAATTGCAACACATCAAATTAATTGTTTAATTGAAAAATTTATCATGCAGCAATTACAATGAAATACATTTAATAAACTTTGTTTTCCAAAAAAACTTAAAGTGCTTACGAGTCCAATGAAATACGAAACGAAATTCCTTAAAAAAAAATATGATAAAAAGGTCCTTCAACATCCACAAAAATGGATTAATGGCCATGAAATACTTTGAGCAACTAAATAGTCATAAATAAATAGTAGTTAACCTAAATTATAATCGAATAATTTTATGATTAATAAACAAATAAAACATAAATCTACATAATAATCAGTTACAGTAAGTATATCTCAAGGATTTTTACTAAATATATTAAAGCAAAAAAAAGCCGGTTGTGTGTTCTTCACGATTCTAATCGATATTTTACGCACAATTTCCAAAACAAATCAAAATCGATTATTTAGTAGTTAGAAGTAGTTACCAAAAGGTATAATTACATTTCGCTGTGTAGCCGCGTAAGAATGGGTATATGTACGCAGTAATAAAAATTAGTATTTTAACTAAACATTAATGACGTATTTTATTCATGAAAATTAAAGAAAATAAAATATTCCATAAAAAAAGAGAGCTCAATAACCTGAAAAGTTTAATGAACTCTAGGCATAAGGTAATCATCCTGTTGCCAAGCAGAGTCCTATTAGGCTGAACTGTCATATCAAGTGAGTGAGTAAATTACTTTCATGAAAAACTACATACTTAAATAGTTAGTTTGTAGTTCCATATACATTCAAGGAATTTCCTTTGTTTTATAGTTTAAAATAGTAAACAGAAAATTTCATATTTTAGAAAATATACTTTAAAAATAAACTATTTTTAACGCCCCATTATAGGTATTTATAAGTATATAAGGTCGCCTTCCGTGTTTAAATGTCGTTGGCTTTGACTTTGTCTGTTGTAATATTAGATGGAGTTGTAATTTTTTGTTGTATTTGCAGCTAATAACACTAAAAATTGTTGTATTACAATAAACGACTCCTTTGGGTGTCTAAAAGAAACATTAAACATATGATTTTTTTTTTCGGGTTGTCTGCTTAGTCAGAACAAACATTTTGTCATGCAATTTTAAAATAGTTGCAGGAATTTAAATTGTTTGTTGGAAAGGGGTGGATGAAAAGAAGGGTATTTTGAAAAGAGCTGATATTTCTTTAGGGAGTTTAAATTACAAAATTAGCTTAGAACTTGTTCCAGCTCATTATTGAACTATCAAAGGAATTGCAATGTTTCTGCGAAAACAGCGATATGTTTTCAAAGAAAGTGTTCTGTACTCCCCAGTTTTTTCTATCTGATTAAGTCGCAAAGTAGCACCGATCCAAGCTTGCTGCCGAGGTTTAAAAAACACATTAAAATAGGTCACTGAAACAGATCGCAACAGCATTAGAAAGATGCTTAACTCCGTCAAAGAAAGTGTTCTGTACTCCTTAGTTTTTTCTATCTGATTATGTCGAATAAGTAGCACCGATCCAAGCTTGCTACCGAGGTTTAAAAAACACATTAAAATGGGCCACTGAAACAGATCACAACAGCATTAGAAAGATGCTTAACTCCGTCAAAGATCACTGTTCATTTCATTTTCCATTTGTAAGTATCTGATAAACTTGCTTCAGTCTCGCCGATCCAAGCTTGTTATCGATGTTTATAAGAGGCAGTGAAACTGATCAAAACAGCATTAGAAAGTGTTCAAGATTCTTCTTCTTAACTCCGCCAAAGACTACAATTCTCTTCATCATATACAATATATGAAGTACTCACAACATCTCGGATTGTAAGCAGCATTTCTAAATGGAGTTGAGATTTCTTTAGGGAGTTTATCAAAGTTCATAACAATTTTGTTAAGACCAATGGTGCCAATACAGAAGAAAAGATGAAAACTCTTGAATCTTCACTTTAGTTCAACTTCTTCAAGTTCATAATCGAACTTTTAATGAAATTGAAATGAATCACTGAAAATAGCGAAACATTTTCATTAAAAATGTTCATTATTCTCCATTAGTTCCTAGCCTTTCTTCAGTAAAGTCGATCAAAGCTCCATATCACAGTTAAAAGAAACCATTCAAACCAAAGCATTAGGTAGGATTCAAAATTTGTCTTCTTCACTCCATCATTAAGACATTAAATCCTTTAATTTCATAATGTTTTACCGAATGACCGACATTGATAATAAGCAGCCACTTAAAGCAGCGAAACGGTAACATAAAGTATGTTCAACATTATTCTCCTAAAACCTCTCCAGTTTCCATATAAGACCACATTTCTCTAACTCCATTATTCTAAAGTCATTACATGAGAAACTCAAGTAAAATGTTCAGCCTTCGGAACAGAATTAGAAAAGATTCAACAATCTTCTCATTAACTCGGCAAATGTCACGTTGTATTGCCAATAATCGAGATATCGGATTGTAAACATGATCTCAAGGAAATTCTCTTCAGTAGAACCAATACAAGCTCATTGTAAATGATATTGAAATGAACAGCCACTGAAAGCAGCGTATTGTTACCATGAAACATGTCCAACATTCTCCTACTGTTCTAAACTCCTTAACACGCTGAACCAAATTGCAGAAAACCCACTTTAGTTTATAATTAGGACCACATTTGCCGATCTAAATTCATTATCGAAATTTCGAAACATACATTGAAATGACCCAGTGAAAATAACGCAAGAGTATTAGAAAGTTTTCATCATTCCTCTCCATGTTCTCTTTCTCATTAACTCCTCCAAAGATTACTATTCTTAACATCCTGTTGGCTCAACATACTATTCCCTAACTCCGCTAAAGAATACTATTTAATCTATCATGTGTCTTTAAGCCGATCTAAGGTTGCAATTAAACTTCAAAAAGTGACATTGAAATGAAATTGGGAATTATCTATTTCTAAAGAATTTTATAATGCAATATATGTATGGATCATAGATTTCAAATTGTCTACGGTTCGGATGTTAGTTGTTGATAGTACCTAACTGATATTTAGTTCCCAACTTTACTAAGAGTAATTATGGGTGCATTGATGACTATATAGTATCTTTATAGTCCCAAGTGTATCTTAAATTTATAATCAAAGTTGAGAGAGAAAGATTCCAATATTTATTTCATAACCTCCACCTTCTTCTTACAGCTCATCAGCCGCACCACCAACAGGACTATCACATATGGCCCGCATGATGGATTCTCTGATACTAGATCAGTATCCACCATTTGCATTCACCAAAATAACCACAACCCATAGACCCTCAAAGACGGGTAATGTTAAAAAGACCGAAACCACAAGAACAACATCTATGGGCGGGCTAGTGCCGCCGCAAACCTCAACCGGTCTAGGTATAAGATTAAAAAATCGCATACCCACACAAGGTACATACGAAGAAGAAAATTTACCTCTACATTTTCAAATATAACAACTAAAATGACAAATATTTTTCAGAAGTTTCACCGCAACCGAGACCAAATACAAATTTACCCTCAACCAATGGACCCTCGGCAAATGCCATACATTCTAATTCAACATCATTTCCCACACACAATGACAACCGCTGGATATCTTCTTTGAGACGTAGAGATCCTGAGTTACAGCCCACATTACCCTCAATAAATCTAAGTCATCATGGTAGTTCACACAATGTAGCCAGTGGCTCACTGGCTGATCGTTCAGAGAAACGTAATTCGAGATCTTTGAAAACCTCCACAATGCCCATACGTAAAAGTCGTTCGGTGGAACGTGTTAGAGCACGTAAAATGATCAACACCCAAATGAAAATGAAAGAAAAGGTCAAGAAGAATTCCATAGATGAAAACTCCAATTCAGATGATCAGGAAGCTACCTCTCTCGAAGAGAATTCCACATCACAGAGTACTCCCAAGAATTCACCGAAAACTTCCTCGAAATCAAAAGTTTTCTCACCCTCCGGCTATGAACCGCATTTAGTTGAGACCCTAGAGAAGGACATACTCCAACGACATCCGGGTGTTAAGTGGACAGATGTGGCTGGTTTGAATGAGGCAAAATCAATACTGCAAGAGGCAGTAGTTTTGCCCATTATAATGCCAGACTTTTTCAAAGGTATACGTAGGCCTTGGCGTGGCGTTCTAATGGTAGGTCCTCCCGGTACCGGTAAAACAATGTTAGCCAAGGCTGTGGCTACCGAATGTGGTACTACATTCTTTAACGTCTCCTCCTCGACTTTGACGTCAAAATATCGTGGAGAAAGTGAAAAGCTAGTGCGCTTATTATTCGAAATGGCTAGATTTTATGCTCCCAGCACTATATTTATCGATGAGATCGATGCATTGTGTTCGGCGAGACGTAGTGATTCGGAGCATGAGGCTAGTCGTCGTTTTAAAGCTGAACTATTGATACAAATGGATGGATTAAATGCCACAATGCAAGATGATAAAGTCATTATGGTTTTGGCAGCCACTAATCATCCGTGGGATATTGATGAAGCTTTTCGTAGACGTTTTGAGAAACGTATTTATATAGCGCTGCCGAATGGTAATTAGTCGATATAAAGACCTGACCGATGTTAATAACTATGGGAAGATGGGAACTGAATTAGAAATGCACTAGAATTGAACTAGAACTAAACTAGAACTGAACAAGAACTGAACAAGAACTGAACTAGAACTGAACTAGAACTGAACTAGAACTGAACTAGAACTGAACTAGAACTGAACTAGAACTGAACTAGAACTGAACTAGAACTGAACTAGAACTGAAATAGAACTGATCTAGAACTAAACTAGAACTCAACTAGAACTGAGTTATGACTAAACTAGAACCGAACAATCTATCCTTAATTTACTAATGCCCTGAAAATAACATTTTCTTTTTCTCTTTCATTACAGAGGAAACCCGTTCGGCTTTATTAAAACTCTGCTTAAAAGATGTAAATCTCTCACCTTCTCTGGACACCAACATGATTGGTGATCAAATGAAAGGTTACTCAGGTTTTGATATTAGCAACGTTTGTCGTGATGCTGCTATGATGCCGATGCGTCGACAAATTTTCGGACGTACACCCGAAGAAATACGACAAATACGTCGTGAAGAAATCGATTTACCCATTACCCTGCAAGATTTTGAAGATGCTATGCAGCGTACAAAGAAATCAGTGTCGGCTGATGATGTACATCGTTTTGAAAAGTGGATGGAAGAATATGGTTCATGCTGAATTTGTATTTGTCTTTAAATCTCAAAGAACTTTTTAAGAAAAACAAAAATTTGCTCATATTTTGAAATTTTTAAATTAAGATAATAATTATTTTGCATTAAATTTAAGAAGAATAGGTTTTGTTTCGCATACAACTTTAAGATTTAATTTTAAATTTTATTAAAATTATAATTATTTAGTTCAAAATGGTGGTATAAGATAATTTTATTTGTTTTCTTAATTATTTAATGTTTTTTTTAGTATTTTTTGTCGTTATTATTTTTTTTATGTTGAAATACTTCCATAGTTTTTAAAACCCTGTTTACATGTTTAAAATTTTAATTTCTATCCTCTATATAAATCTAGTAATTAAACATATTGCACAAATATATTTAAATATTTTACAAATACCTACATACATATTATAAATCCTTATTAATAAAGTAAATCCTTAATAAAAAGAATTTTTATAAAAAAGAATTTTCAAAACCTATTTTGATTTTAAAATTATCAACATTACGATTCTAATGATGATAGAACTGAACTGAACTTAAACTGAACTAGAACTGAACTAGAACTGAACTAGAACTGAACTAGAACTGAACTAGAACTGAACTAGAACTGAACTAGAACTGAACTAGAACTGAACTAGAACTGAACTAGAACTGAACTAGAACTGAACTAGAACTGAACTAGAACTGAACTAGAACTAAACTAGAACTGAACTAGAACTGAACTAGAACTGAACTAGAACTGAACTAGAACTGAACTAGAACTGAACTAGAACTGAACTAGAACTGAACTAGAACTGAACTAGAACTGAACTAGAACTGAACTAGAACTGAACTAGAACTGAACTAGAACTGAACTAGAACTGAACTAGAACTGAACTAGAACTGAACTAGAACTGAACTAGAACTGAACTAGAACTGAACTAGAACTGAACTAGAACTAAACTAGAACTGAACTAGAACTGAACTAGAACTGAACTAGAACTGAACTGGAACTGAACTGAACTAGAACTTAACTAGAACTGAACTAGAACTGAACTAGAACTGAACTAGAACTGAACTAGAACTGAACTAGAACTGAACTAGAACTGAACTAGAACTGAACTAGAACTGAACTAGAACTGAACTAGAACTGAACTAGAACTGAACTAGAACTGAACTAGAACTGAGCTAGAGTTGAACTAGAAATGAACTAGAACTGAACTAGAACTGAACTAGAACTGAACTAGAACTGAACTAGAACTGAACTAGAACTGAACTAGAACTGAACTAGAACTGAACTAGAACTGAACTAGAACTGAACTAGAACTGAACTAGAACTGAACTAGAACTGAACTAGAACTGAACTAGAACTAAACTAGAACTGAACTAGAACTGAACTAGAACTGAACTAGAACTGAACTAGAACTGAACTAGAATTGAACTAGAACTGAAGTAGAACTGAACTAGAACTAAACTAGAACTGAACTAGAACTGAACTAGAGCTGAACTAGACCTTAACTAGAACTGAACTAGAACTTAACTAGAACTGAATAGAACTGAATTAGAACTGAACTAGAACTGAACTTGATTTGAACTAGAACTTAGCAAAATCTTAGCTAGAACAAAACGAGAACTGATCTAGAACTGAACTGGAACTGAACTTGAACTAAGCGAACCCTGATCTAGAACTGAACTAGTGCTAAAACTGAACAATAACTGAAATAAGTCAGATTTGGTCTGAATATGAACACAACTAAAAGAAAAATTGAAATAGAACCCAACTTTGACTCCACGACAATTGCATTAATGCTGCGGAAGAACTCAAGTTATATCCGGGCAAAAATTGTGAACTACGTGACAGCTCGAACCCTTTAATTGTTACAACAGTAATAATATATGTTTTACCAATTAACGACTATTGAATCTTCGATTCGGAACGACACGAGCCATTGTCAACCAAGCGACAGCTACATATATCAGCCAAAAGCTTTTCCCTAGGAAAGAACTATCGACCACAGTCGAACTTTTACAACAACATAAATATATGTTTTACCAACAAAATTGGTAAAATTCAATACAAAACTCTCTTCAGTTTATTACAATCACTAATTTTTATTTAAAATAAGTTAAAAAAAATGAATAAACAAAGAAAATTTAAGAAAATAATGAATCAAAAATTAAACAGTGTAATACAAATGAGACAAAAATTATAAAAAAAATAAATCTTCTTCAGACGACTTTTAATTTTTCCACAACCTGCAGATAATCCTTTTCAACTTGTTCATATTCCTCCTGCAGCTGTTCAATACGCAATTTCATATTGGGCAAACGGGCCCTCAGCCATTCAGTGTCCATTTTAGCCTTTTCCATTTTTTTGATATCACTTAATTGTTTGTGATAAACGGCGTTTAAACGTTTTTTAACATCCAAACGATAGGAGGTGTAATCGTCTTTGTCGTGTATGTTAGTATAAAACAAACGTAAAATTTCATACACTTTACGACACTGGCGGGGGTTTAGCTAGAGAATTTGTAAAATTGCAATAAATGGAAGATTTTTGTAAAGTTTAAAAGTTTTTACCTTTAAGGTCTCTCTTGCCTCTTTGATCATTTCTTTGTTAAAACCCTTTTTAAGTTCTTCCTTTTGGAAATTCTTTAGTTTTTTACATAGACGGGAATCTACAAAATTGCGCATACGTTGAAAATCATCTGAAGGATCTTCCACGGTGATATCAATAACATTCTTTTGGTTTTGATAGAAATTATAGATAGTTTCTAGAAATTTGGTGCCTATGCCAAGTTTTTGAAATGGTGGCAAAACCAACATTTGGGATATACGAGGCCGTATATTTTGAGGATAGGCATAATACTCATAGACGGTGGTGTAGCCCACAGTAGCATAGGTTTCTACACCATTATCATTTTTAAACTTTTCATAACTTTTTTATAAGGAAAAAACAAAATGTTAATAAAGTTCTTTGACATAAATATTCCTAACCTACCATATAAAATAAGACCACTGAGGATCATCCACATCTATATAAGAGGCCGCATCTACAAACCACAACACAAATGTTTGCAAACGTGAGAAAAATTTCAAAAACGACGGTTGTTTATAGTTGCAATGATAAAATTCAAAGATTCTTTCTTTGTTCTCCTCATCCTGTTGTTTGTATTCACAGAGTTTCTCACCAAAAGGCTGAAATTTATCTGCCTTATCTAGGGTCTTAAGAAATTCATCCATATTTACAAAATAACAACCATCGGGTAGTTTTTCTGCAATAGTTGCCACCACATCATCAGCCTTAATATCTCCTTTAGACAATTCATCCACCTTCTTGCCATATTCTATGCCCAAATAAATATGCAACGGTCCGGCCGTATACAATATGCGTACTTTTAAGTCTTGATAACCAAATATACTTTCAGATTCGCCAAATATTTGATGGGCCATTAAAGGGTGAAAAGCCAAATCTTCATTTTCCAAATCCGATTTAGAGCGTACTTTAAAAACATTGAAAATTATTATTTATCTCTTGTTTGTGAAGCATGAAACTTACTTAATTTGAATTCCACCACTTCTAAGGCATCCAAAACTAAATCTTGGAAGTCTTGTATCTGAGCCATGCTTTAGCTTTTCAGTTTTTTTTTTATATTGTTGTGTTGTTTTCCAATTGTTTGCGGCTAAAAAACTTGGCGCGCAAATTTTCTCACGCAATTTTTGTTTTACACTTAAAAATTAGTTTTCTTTTCACAAATATCTTTAGAATTTAATTTTTTCTTTGCAATTTGTTTAAATTTTCAAGGTATTTCCTAATTTTTGTTGTAAATTTAAAGATTTTTAACACAAATTACACACAAGTATGAAAAGACTCAATAAAAAATAAAAGAAAATAAATTGTGCCAAAACTTCTTCTTCCTCCTAAGCCATTCACAATAATTTATTAGCATTGAAGTTGCCAGATGGTTAATCATTGTTAGAGAGTTATTAGGAGGAAACATTAACGTTTTAAATGATATATAGACCTGGTCCACACTAGAAAACTTTTGTTGATAAACTTTTTCATAATTCTCTTTTGATGATTCCTTAATGTCCACACATAGAAACTTTTGTTTCAGAAACTCGTATTAATTGCATTGATTTGTTGTTGTACGAATAAGAAGAATAACAAAACAAGTTTCCGAGTACGAGAAACTCCGTACCGCGAGAGAGATGAATGATATTCTTTCTCTTTCTCTCTCACGCAAAATCAAAAGTTTCCCAAAAAAAGTTTCTTAGTGTGGACCGGCAGTTAGCAAAAAAAGAGATATTTTCCTAATTTTGAATGCAATTTGATTTAATTATGTTAAAGCTCATTACAAAAATAATTATCAATTTCGTGTTGACATTTTACACAGCTATTAGTAGTCAAAAATTTAGAAAGATCGGTATAGCAGGAAAAACCCTGATTGTGGGATATAATTATACTCGAATGTGGTTCGTATATACATATACAAATCATTCTGTAATCGGATCTATAATTGGTCATAACTCCCTTATATAGCTCTTCCCTGAAAATCAATTAATCGTAAATAACTCGTTTATATACAATAATTAAATTTTTATTAAAATACTAAATTTTCAGTGTATCTTTTTCACCAACAATCTGGCATCACTTACATAACGCTAAACCAACTAAACACAGTACGCTAAAAAAAACTACTACTAAATTTTACAACAATGGCATGAAATCACAAAAATAATTCGTGAGGAAAAAACGCCGCATCTGCAAGAGAAAACTTTTGCAAAAATATTGTTTTTAAATAAAATAATTTGCTTACAAAACTCAAAAATTGCAAAAACTCTTATAGAAAACTAATCACTAAAAGTTAGCATTCGAAAATGTAAGTATTTTTAAAGAAATAAACAAATTTAAGGCAACACAAACAACGAAACTGCTTTGTCATTTGTTGTCTGTCTGTCTGTGAGCAAAGCTAAATTTCAGACTGTCCTTTTCTTGTTTAAAGCCAAAACACAAAATGGACAACTATTTATTCGATGGTGGACGCATACAAAAAATGGAGGTGGACTATGCTCCAGCCTGCGATGAAAAGATACCCATTGCTAAAGATTTGGCCAAAAAGAATCCCGATTCTTTTCACGAGGCCATTGAAATGTTGCTAACACTAGAGAAACAAACACGTTTGGGAGCAGATATGGTCTCCTGTTCACGCGTTCTAGTGGCTATATGTCAGATATGTTTTGAAGCTGGCAATTGGAATGCCTTAAATGAATATGTAACTTTATTGGTGCGTAGACGTTCCCAACTCAAGCAGGCCGTTTCCAAAATGATACAAGAGTGTGTGACTTATGTGGAAAAGACACCCGATAAGGAAACTAAATTGAAATTGATAGATACCTTGAGAGCGGTGACGGAAGGTAAAATTTATGTAGAAATTGAAAGAGCTAGGCTGACAAAAATTTTGGCTGACATTAAGGAGGCCGATGGTGACATCGCGGGTGCTGCCTCTGTAATGGAAGAGTTGCAAGTAGAAACTTATGGTTCCATGGATAAAAGAGAAAAGGTAATTTAGAATAATAACTATTTCAGAACTTAAAGTAAATTTTCATTACTTAGGTCGAACTTATATTGGAACAAATGCGTTTGTGTTTACTTAAAGAAGATTTTGTCTCTACACAAATCATAGCCAAGAAAATCAGCATCAAATTCTTTGATGATCCTGCCCAACATGATCTCAAATTGAAATTCTATAATCTAATGATAAGACTTGATCGTGATACTTCATATCTGAAAACTTCTAGACATTATCAAGCTATTGCTGAGCCCCCTAAGGCCGTAGTACCAAAACCCGAACCCATGGATGAAGATAAAAAGAAAAGTGAAGAAAAGGATAAGAAAAAAGATAAGGAAGAGGAAGATAAAAAAGTGGAGGTCCCGGCACCTGTAGAACTAACTCCAGAACAGGAAAAAGAGCTTAAGGAAAAGTTAATTTGTGCTGTGCTATATTGTATATTGGCACCCTATGACAACGAACAAAGTGATATGATGGCTCATTTGGCTAAGAATAAAAAATTGGAAGAAATTCCCGTATACAAGTGAGTTTTGCAAGAATAATTTACATAACATGAACATTAATCCTTGGCAATATTTTTAGAGAAATTTTGCGTTTGTTTATGTCTAAGGAATTAATTAACTTTGATACCTTTAATAATGATTTCGGCACTGTTTTGGCGGAAAATGAAATGTTCCAGGAAAGCACCAAGCATGGCAAGAAATGTATTGCCGAACTTAAAGATCGCTTAATAGAACATGTAAGTTTTGTTCAACTAAATTTGATTTTAATTTAATTGCAATTTTGTTTGTTTTAGAACATACGCATCATTGCCATGTATTATTCCCGTTTGCATTTGAAACGTATGAGTGAGCTGCTAAATCTACCCTCAAATCGCTGTGAGGAATATCTCTCAAAATTAGCCAATAGTGATACTATACGCGTTAAAATCGATCGTCCTGCAGAAATTATTTACTTTACCGTTAAAAAGAGTGCTTCGGATGTTTTAAATGCCTGGTCCAAGGATGTTAGCCAACTTATGTCGTTGGTCAATAAGACCTGCCACTTGATTAACAAAGAAGAATGTATTCATTCGGTTAAAAGCATTGCCGTAGAGGATTAATTTCAAAAAAATGCTAAGATTTTTTCATTAATTTGCGGGCATTTTTTCTACTAATCCTTTACATATGAACATGAAACATAATATATCAGTTCATCAGTTTTAATTTATATTAAAAAATTATAATACATTAATATGAAGCTGTTTATTTGAAAAAAATCGCGTTATTTTCATTTAATTCCTTTACTCAGTCTACTTGTATTTGTAGTCATTGAATGATTTACAATAAAAAATAAAGAAATTTATAAAGAAGCGTTTTTTAATAAGTAAGACTTTTGTGTGAATCTGAAGGAGAATCATAAGAAAGGCATATTTTACTAATGAAATCAGAAATTACCTATAATTTAAACAAAAACTAAGAGGGCCATTTTGAAAAGAAGTTTTCTTTCTTAAAAAAAATAAAAATTGTAAATCAGTACTTACCAAACCTGGACTATGAAGACCTCTTTGACTCGTGGAGATAAGACTGTGTCATACAAATAAAACTATTAGATTTTGCACCATTTTTCACACTGCACTAAAATTTCCTGATATACCGCACTAAATTTTTCTTATATATTAATATTTTCTCTAAAGTTTTTCCAATTACGTTCATTGTTCCTAAGATTTCGTCTTTCTGAAACACAACAGATTATTATTCCACTATTTTTCACATTAACCGATAACTAAATACTTTCACACACGCACTACACTTAATAAAGTAACTTGAGCTATAAATTAACATCCAAAAGTTAATAAATTTCTTAAATTTCTTAATTCTAAACAAATTTTCTTGCACTAACATTCTATGCCGCAATAAATTCGCGTCGCTTAATAAACAGACTTGTTCAAGTTTGTTTTACGAGTACCGTTATTCAAAATACCAACGGAACAAAGTAACAAATAAACACAGCCACCTAATAATAAATGTAACTAAACATAGCTGTCATTAAAGCTGGCAACTCCAAAAAATAAATAAACGGATGTTTAACCGCTAGAAGGAATAATTTAAATAAAGCATTTAGAAATCTTAAATCTGCAATTGAGAAAATACAAAAAATCTATGATCACTCAAATTTATCACTACAAATTGACTTTTTATATAGAAAACTTAAATCGGCTGTAGTTTCTTAAATAACGCTCTAATTGAGAAAATAGTGAAAATCTGTGATCACTCAAATTTCTCACCAAAAAAACGCTCCAATTGGGAAAATAGTGAAAATCTGTGATCACTCAAATTTCTCACCAAAAATCGATTTTTTACATAGAAAACTTAAATTGGCTGTAGTTTCTTAAATAACGCTCCAATTGAGAAAATAGTGAAAATCTGTGATCACTCAAATTTCTCACTAAAAATCGTTTTTTTATATGGAAAACTTAAATCGGCTGTAGTTTCTTAAATAACGCTCCAATTGAGAAAATAGTGAAGATCTGTGATCACTCAAATTTCTCACCAAAAATCGATTTTTTATATAGAAAACTTAAATCGGCTGTAGTTTCTTAAATAACGCTCCAATTGAGAAAATAGTGAAAATCTGTGATCACCCAAATTTCTCACCAAAAATCGATCTGTTATATAGAAAACTTAAATCGGCTGTAGTTTCTTAAATAACGCTCCAATTGAGAAAATAGTGAAAATCTGTGATCACTAAAATTTCTCACCAAACATCGATTTTTTCTATAGAAAACTTAAATCGGCTGTAGTTTCTTAAATAACGCTCCATCTGAGAAAATAGTGAAAATCTGTGATCACTCAAATTTTTCACCAAAAATCGATTTTTTATATAGAAAACTTAAATCGGCTGTAGTTTCTTAAATAACGCTCCAATTGAGAAAATAGTTAAAATCTGTGATCACTCAAATTTCTCACCAAAAATCGATTTTTTATATAGAAAACTTAAATCGGCTGTAGTTTCTTAAATAACGCTCCAATTGAGAAAATAGTTAAAATCTGTGATCACTAAAATTTCTCACCAAAAATCGATTTTTTATATAGAAAACTTAAATCGGCTGTAGTTTCTTAAATAACGCTCCAATTAAGAAAATAGTGAAAATCTGTGATCACCCAAATTTCTCACCAAAAATCGAATTTTTATATAGAAAACTTAAATCGGCTGTAGTTTCTTAAATAACGCTCCAATTGAGAAAATAGTGAAAATCTGTGATCACTCAAATTTCTCACCAAAAATCGATTTTTTCTATAGAAAATTTAAATCGGCTGTAGTTTCTTAAATAACGCTCCAATTAAGAAAATAGTGAAAATCTGTGATCACCCAAATTTCTCACCAAAAATCGATTTTTTCTATAGAAAACTTAAATTGGCTGTAGTTTCTTAAATAACGCTCCAATTGAGAAAATAGTGAAAATCTGTGATCACTCAAATTTCTCACTAAAAATCGTTTTTTTATATGGAAAACTAAAATCGGCTGTAGTTTCTTAAATAACGCTCCAATTGAGAAAATAGTGAAGATCTGTGATCACTCAAATTTCTCACCAAAAATCGATTTTTTATATAGAAAACTTAAATCGGCTGTAGTTTCTTAAATAACGCTCCAATTGAGAAAATAGTGAAAATCTGTGATCACCCAAATTTCTCACCAAAAATCGACTTTTTATATTGGAAACTTAAATCGGCTGTAGTTTCTTAAATAACGCTCCAATTGAGAAAATAGTGAAAATCTGTGATCACTAAAATTTCTCACCAAAAATCGACTTTTTATATTGGAAACTTAAATCGGCTGTAGTTTCTTAAATAACGCTCCAATTGAGAAAATAGTGAAAATCTGTGATCACTAAAATTTTTCACCAAAAATCGACTTTTTATATAGAAAACTTAAATCGGCTGTAGTTTCTTAAATAACGCTCCAATTGAGAAAATAGTGAAAATCTGTGATCACCCAAATTTCTCACCAAAAATCGATTTTTTATATAGGAAACTTAAATCGGCTGTAGTTTCTTAAATAACGCTCCAATTGAGAAAATAGTGAAAATCTGTGATCACTCAAATTTCTCACCAAAAATCGATTTTTTATGTTGAAAAGTTAAATCGGCTGTAGTTTCTTAAATAACGCTCCAATTGAGAAAACAATGAAAATCTGTGATCACTCAAATTTCCTACCAAAAATCGATTTTTTACATAGAAAACTAAAATCGGCTGTAGTTACTTAAATAACGCTCCAATTGAGAAAATAGTGAAAATCTGTGATCACTCAAATTTCTCACTAAAAATCGATTTTTTATATAGGAAACTTAAATCGGCTGTAGTTTCTTAAATAACGCTCCAATTGAGAAAGTAGTGAAAATCTGTAATCACTCAAATTTCTCACCAAAAATCGTTTTTTTGTATAGAAAACTTAAATCGGCTGTAGTTACTTAAATAACGCTCCAATTGAGAAAATAGTGAAAATCTGTGATCACCCAAATTTCTCACCAAAAATCGATTTTTTGTATTGAAAACTTAAATCGGCTGTAGTTTCTTAAATAACGCTCCAATTGAGAAAATAGTTAAAATCTGTGATCACCCAAATTTCTCACCAAAAATCAATTTTTTGTATAGAAAACTTAAATCGGCTGTAGTTTCTTAAATAACGCTCCAATTGAGAAAATAGTTAAAATCTGTGATCACTCAAATTTCTCACTAAAAATCGTTTTTTTATATGGAAAACTAAAATCGGCTGTAGTTTCTTAAATAACGCTCCAATTGAGAAAATAGTGAAGATCTGTGATCACTCAAATTTCTCACCAAAAATCGATTTTTTATATAGAAAACTTAAATCGGCTGTAGTTTCTTAAATAACGCTCCAATTGAGAAAATAGTGAAAATCTGTGATCACTAAAATTTCTCACCAAAAATCGACTTTTTATATTGGAAACTTAAATCGGCTGTAGTTTCTTAAATAACGCTCCAATTGAGAAAATAGTGAAAATCTGTGATCACTAAAATTTTTCACCAAAAATCGACTTTTTATATAGAAAACTTAAATCGGCTGTAGTTTCTTAAATAACGCTCCAATTGAGAAAATAGTGAAAATCTGTGATCACCCAAATTTCTCACCAAAAATCGATTTTTTATATAGGAAACTTAAATCGGCTGTAGTTTCTTAAATAACGCTCCAATTGAGAAAATAGTGAAAATCTGTGATCACTCAAATTTCTCACCAAAAATCGATTTTTTATGTTGAAAAGTTAAATCGGCTGTAGTTTCTTAAATAACGCTCCAATTGAGAAAACAATGAAAATCTGTGATCACTCAAATTTCCTACCAAAAATCGATTTTTTACATAGAAAACTAAAATCGGCTGTAGTTACTTAAATAACGCTCCAATTGAGAAAATAGTGAAAATCTGTGATCACTCAAATTTCTCACTAAAAATCGATTTTTTATATAGGAAACTTAAATCGGCTGTAGTTTCTTAAATAACGCTCCAATTGAGAAAGTAGTGAAAATCTGTAATCACTCAAATTTCTCACCAAAAATCGTTTTTTTGTATAGAAAACTTAAATCGGCTGTAGTTACTTAAATAACGCTCCAATTGAGAAAATAGTGAAAATCTGTGATCACCCAAATTTCTCACCAAAAATCGATTTTTTGTATTGAAAACTTAAATCGGCTGTAGTTTCTTAAATAACGCTCCAATTGAGAAAATAGTTAAAATCTGTGATCACCCAAATTTCTCACCAAAAATCAATTTTTTGTATAGAAAACTTAAATCGGCTGTAGTTTCTTAAATAACGCTCCAATTGAGAAAATAGTTAAAATCTGTGATCACCCAAATAAATAACGCTCCAATTGAGAAAATAGTTAAAATCTGTGATCACCCAAATTTCTCACCAAAAATCGATTTTTTATATAGAAAACTTAAATCGGCTGTAGTTTCTTAAATAACGCTCCAATTGAGAAAATAGTGAAAATCTGTGATCACCCAAATTTCTCACCAAAAATCGATTTTTTATATTGAAAACTTAAATCGGCTGTAGTTTCTTAAATAACGCTCCAATTGAGAAGATAGTGAAAATCTGTGATCACTAAAATTTCTCACCAAAAATCGATTTTTTATATAGAAAACTTAAATCGGCTGTAGTTTCTTAAATAACGCTCCAATTTGTGATGCAGTTTTTGTTTCCATCCGGGGTATGCCTAGTCTGTCCAGGTTCTTCAAAGGTCTGCTTCCTTTGACGTTTGATATACCACAGAGCTGCCTAGTATCTTCGGGAATGAATGGGTCTGGTACAATTCTTCACGGAGAGGTCGAAATCAATACTTCGGTTAAGAAGGCGATCTCGTCGGGTAGATATAACTATGAGTAGCTAGGGAATACAGTCGGTCGAGATAAGTGCTCTGGCTCTCGGTCGACTAACGACTATTGTTAATGATGAAATCCGATGAGATAAATGCGTTGGCTCTCAATCGGCTAACTACTAATTACGATCCGACGAGATAAATGCTTCGGCTCTCGGTCGGCGAACGACTATTGATAGTATAATGAGACTACGGATGCAATCCGAGGAGATAAATTCTTCGGCTCTCGTCGGCTAACTACGATTAGTTAAGGAATACAATCCGGCGAGATAAATGCTTCGGCTCTCGGTCGGCTAACGACTATCGATAATATAATGAGACTACGGATGCAATCCGAGGAGATAAATTCTTCGGCTCTCGTCGGCTAACTACGACTAGTTAAGGAATACAATCCGGCGAGATAAATGCTTCGGCTCTCGGTCGGCTAACTACGACTGTTTATAGTATAATGAGACTACGGATGCAATCCGAGGAGATAAATTCTTCGGCTCTCGTCGGCTAACTACGGCTAGCTAAGAAATACAATCCGACGAGATAAATGCTTCGGCTCTCGGTCGGCTAACTACGACTAAATACGGACTATAATCCGACGAGATAAATGCTTCGGCTCTCGGTCGGCTAACTACGACTGTTAATACTAAATACGGACTATAATCCGACGGGATAAATGCTTCGGCTCTCAATCGGTTAACTACTAATTACTAATAGCTACGGTCTACAATCCGACGAGATAAATGCTTCGGCTCTCGGTCGGCTAACTACTGGTTACGGTATGAAGTAAGAACTTTGGTACCACGGTTCTTGCTTGCTTTACTCCTTAATTCTCCAATCTCTTATATGAAAACTCACATAAACTATTTGCGACTTATAACACATTACGTTTAGCAAATAGTTAATTCTGGCAATAATAATAGTAGTAGTAGTGATAATGTAGAAGAGATATTGATAGTAGAAGAATGTATAGTAAATTATGATTTGTAACTGCACGTTCATTCCCCCCTTACTTTAAAAAAAAAAATAATAAAAAAACATTTTTGCATTATGCGAGTTTCGATCTTACGATCTGCACTACCCGAAGGTAACATTTACCAAAATCCTGTGGATTTTGGCTCGGACATAAATGCGTTGTTTTTTTTTTTTTTTTTTTTTTTTTTTAGTTATATATACATTTTTTACAAATTTATTCCGCCAGCGAAAACTCCTTCACCCTTCCTAAACATCTTAATGTCACTTTTCTATTCCTAACAATCACTTGAACTTTTGGCCTGCCAGGTGGAAAGATGTACCACATTTTTCGTTTTACACCAGGGTCTTTTATTATGATTCCATGGAACAGGTCCTCCTGTGGTTGAAACGGTTCTTCTAATAACTTCTCTAGTTCTTCGGCAGGCGAAGACAACTCCAAGACATCGTTTTTAAGGTCCTCTTCGGCTTGGTTCACTTCTTCTGCCCAGCTCAATTTGTGTTCCTCCGTCGGCTGTGTTTCCTTCTCTAAAGGAGGGTTTTCTATGATCCCACTGGTTAAGGAGAACAGCGGGGGGTACTTGTACCTGAGGAGTTGACCTGACAACCTGAGGTTCCCTATTGGACAATGGAGCCAGCGGGGGCGGTGAGGACGTAGTGCGTCGGTTTTCCCAAAATGTCCGGGCATAGGTATCGGCCTCGGTGTCTCCAGATTTTGCCAGTGGAGCAGTGCTAACCTTGGTGACCTTAGCCCCTGACATGTGTTTTACCCTGGCCTCAAAAGGGGGAATGAACTCCTTTATTTTCTCCGGCATCCTTGTCTCCCTAAGGTATTTCTTAATTTTACCTGGAGGTATTGGTTTTGTTAGCTTCCTATCCATTGTCAGACTGATCGAATTAAATTTTTTGGCGGCTATTTATAGTCTCACGACAGGGTGAAGAGTTATATTTTATTTTAATTACTTCGTTCATGCACAGGCTTTACGTCCTGTATATGCACGTTCTGTCGTTTTTTCCCCATTTGAACTATTAAAATGTTGTTGGTGGCTTTCCCGACAATTTTATGAGGGCCGCTAAACTTCGGGGCCAGTTTTGCTGCGAAGTGGTCCACAGCCGAAGAAAGGTGATGATTCCGACAGTATATTTGGTCGCCAATCTTCGGAAACCATTCACGGCGTCGTAGATCGTAGTAGTGTTTTTGCTTACTAGAAGCTTCGGCAGATGTTTCGGCTATCTTAAGCCACTCTTTCTCGCTAATCGTCTTCTGAGGTATCTCGTATGGAACGTTACCTTCCCTCCGAACCTGCCGGGGCGCCACAAGATTCCGACCGAAAAGAATCTCAGCAGCCGACTGCTTTGTCGTTTCATGTTTGGCTGTGTTGATAGCAAAGGCTATTTCGGCCAAGTGATGGTCCCACAAACGGTGGTTTTCGCCAATGTATTGGGCTATCATTGTTTTCACAACCCGATTAACTCGTTCAGTTGGGTTTTCCTGGGGGGTGTAGGGTGCGGTGAACCTATGTTCTACGCCTATTTCTTTGAGGAAATCATTCATGACTTTTCCGGCAAACTGACTTCCATTGTCAGATATTAATAACTGAGGACATCCAAACCTATAAATTACCCGTTCCTTTAATGCTGACACGACAGCACTTGCGGTGGCTGTTCTCACGGGTATAAGCTCCACCCACTTGCTAAATTTATCCGTAATAACCAACAACCAACCATTCCCTTTTAATGATCTAGGTAGCGGTCCAATGAAATCGGCACATACGACTTCCCAGGGTCTGGAAGTGTTTAAAGTGCACATTAATCCTGCCTTCCGCGACTGTTCCACCTTATACAGTCCGCATGTCGTACATGACCGCACATACTTCCTGATATCTCGTGCCATGCCAGGCCAATAGTAACTCTGTTGTGCCCGCCTTGTAGTCTTATACACCCCTTGGTGTCCTGCAGCTGCATCATCATGAGTTTCCTTTAAAACATGTTCCTTTCGATTATCGGGTACACAAAGCTTCCATTGGGGATATTCGGCTATAATGCCTTTACGAGGAATATGCCTGAATAACCTTCCCTCTATGATTTGGAAATCGGGATATTTATCGCCATGTTTCTGTACCTCCATTAGCTTTCTTTCATACCACGAAGGTTTTGTGTCAGTTATAGCAGCTAGTGAAGGCAATTTATCTTTTTCCGGTATTGGGCTTCGTGATAAGGCATCGGCTACCACATTTAGCTTTCCTCGTCGATACTCAATTTGGAAATCGTATTGCTGCAATTCCAGTGACCACCTTGCCAAACGTCCCGATGGATTTTGCAGTGAGTGTAACCACTTTAAAGAATGGTGATCAGTGATAACCGTGAAATGGTATCCTTCTAAGTACGGACGCATTTTCCTGATTCCCCACAGGACTGCTAGACACTCCTGCTCAGTTGCCGAGTATTTGCGTTCGACTTCATTTAACGTTCGGCTAGCATATGCGATCACACTTTCCTCTTCATTCCTGCGCTGAAAGAGCACTGCTCCTAAACCCTCGCCACTGGCATCAGTTTGAAGAAAAAACGGTTGCTCAAAATCGGGACAACGGAGAATAGGAGCCTCCGTAAGTTTTTCCTTAAGTGAGTTAAAAGCGATTTCCTGATCGGTACCCCATTGCCATGGTATTTTTTTCTTTAACAGACGAGTCATAGGCTCTACTAACGACGAGAAATCCGGAACGAAACGTCGATACCAGGATGCTACTCCAAGGACTCTGCGAAGCTCTCTGATTGTCTTTGGTGCTGCCATCTCTTTTATAGCTTCAATTTTTGCGGGGTCTGTGTGGATGCCCTCGGAACAAACTACGTGTCCTAAATATTTAAGACTCGTTTGAACGAAATCACTTTTCTCGAAATTTATTTGTAGATTGGCATTCAACAGCCGATTAAAAACGGTAGTTAAGTTAGCTATGTGTTCCTCAAATGAACGACCAAGCACGATAATGTCGTCCAAGTAGGCAAACACTCGAGGACTTAATTCGGGTCCGATAATAGAGTCTAATATTCTCTGAAAGGTTGCGGGAGCCGAGTGGAGGCCGAAGGGCATCACCTTCCACTGAAATAAACCACGACCGGGTACCGTAAAAGCCGTGTATTGTCTGCTTCTTGGGTCCAGTGGAATCTGCCAATACCCATTTTTAAGGTCTATTGTCGAAATATATTTTGCTTCTCTGAGCTGATCCAGGATGGCGTTTATCTGGGGTAAAGGGTATGCGTCGGGTTCTGCAGCTGCATTTATCTGACGAAAATCAATACACATGCGCCATGTACCTTGTTTTTTACGTACTAGAACGACGGGCGAGCTATAAGGACTGAATGATGGTTCAATTCGGTCCATACGTAGTAATTCATCTACTTCTTGGTTCATGATCGTCTGCATCGCTGGATTTCGAGGATAATACCTCTGCTTTATGGGGCGATCATGTTTCATGGTGATTGTATGACACCCAGCATTGCAGGGTCCTTGTATGTCATTGAACGCCATCTTTATATTAGTGAGTAGAGATTCTAACTCACTTTCCTGGTGTTGGGATAAGAAGCTGCGGTTTACTACGGCATGAAGTGGTGGAGGGGACAAGTTTCTACACCCTGGCTCTGAAACATTTAGCCGTACCCCGTCGACACATAGCTCAACTTGTCGCCGCCGTAGGAAATCCATTCCTAGGATGACTGGTTCAGCTAAGTTAGCTAAGGCCGATGCTAGTAAGCGTGTGGACTGTCCATTAAACGTGACATTTATGGGATAAACTTTTACTCCCTCAATGCAAGTTCCATCCGCTAACTGTACCGATCTGTGCTGAATTCGTGGCCGAACGTGATTCCTCTCTAGATGCTGACGAACCTTTTCCCCTAGGTATGTCAGGGTAGAGCCGGTATCTACTAAAGCGCGAATTGGTAGATCGTTTACCACTATCATTAAATAGTAACGTCCATCACCTCTTATGTCTTGTTTTGATACCCTGCAAGGACAGTCCCGGGATAATATTCCATCATTCCCGCAGCGAGAACAGAACAGTCGTCGGTTGTTGGTGCACTGTACTCTAAAATGTCCTTGTTCTTTACACCTAAAACAAGTTATATGTGGTTCGTAGGTAGCACCGATGGTTGTATCTCCCATATAGTGACTCGGCTGAGGTTTATTTTGTTTTGCTTCCTCACGACGTAGCAGCTCGTATTCATCGGTGAGTTCCATCAACTCATCTACAGTTCTGAAATCAGTTCGTCGCACGTACAACTTATATTCACACCTTAAACCATCGTAAATTCTGTCAGTATGGTTAATTTTCCTTAATTCGGGATGTTGTCGGATTAATGTTTGCAATGTCATTATATAATCTTTTGCCTTTTCTCTTGGCCCTTGTTTACGATGGTAGATTGCCTCCTCTAAATGTGCCAAGTGCCTCTTCGGAAGGAAAAATCGAATTGCCTGTTCTTTAAATATTTCCCATGATTCGATTTCATTCCTTTTTACTCGGTACCACTGAAGTGCGCGACCTTTCAGGATTTCTAAAAGTGCGAACAGAAGTCTACTTCTGGAAAAGTTGTAGCATTCAGCTAACTCTTCCAGCCGCTCTATGAACTCCATTAGGTGCTCATCCCCTTCGTAGGTTAAGTCCCATCGCCGGATGGTGGACATAACCTCACTATCACTCGGTGAATTCTGAGTTGTATGACCGGGTGTCTTAACTGGGACTGGTAGTACCAGGCCTTCGTTTACAGGTTTCCTGTCTTCTGCCAAGACTTCCTCTTCCAACGCTCGAAGTAAGTTTTCAGATGAAGCACGCTCTCTTTTCTTCCGAATCAACTCTCCCAGTAAACGTCTTAGTTGATCGACTGTTGCCCCTTCCGTACTTATACCATTCTGGTGGCAAACTTCGACAAGCTTGTCCTTTCTTAAGAGGTATATCCATCCGATCGATTCCGTCTGTAGATAATGGCTACTATGGTGGTAATTCTTTGGATCCGCTCCGCTACCGTTGGTGGTGTTCGTAGTTTTTCCACTGGATTCGGTTTTGGAGTCGGGTCCCTGCTCGGGCGCCATTTGTGATGCAGTTTTTGTTTCCATCCGGGGTATGCCTAGTCTGTCCAGGTTCTTCAAAGGTCTGCTTCCTTTGACGTTTGATATACCACAGAGCTGCCTAGTATCTTCGGGAATGAATGGGTCTGGTACAATTCTTCACGGAGAGGTCGAAATCAATACTTCGGTTAAGAAGGCGATCTCGTCGGGTAGATATAACTATGAGTAGCTAGGGAATACAGTCGGTCGAGATAAGTGCTCTGGCTCTCGGTCGACTAACGACTATTGTTAATGATGAAATCCGATGAGATAAATGCGTTGGCTCTCAATCGGCTAACTACTAATTACGATCCGACGAGATAAATGCTTCGGCTCTCGGTCGGCGAACGACTATTGATAGTATAATGAGACTACGGATGCAATCCGAGGAGATAAATTCTTCGGCTCTCGTCGGCTAACTACGATTAGTTAAGGAATACAATCCGGCGAGATAAATGCTTCGGCTCTCGGTCGGCTAACGACTATCGATAATATAATGAGACTACGGATGCAATCCGAGGAGATAAATTCTTCGGCTCTCGTCGGCTAACTACGACTAGTTAAGGAATACAATCCGGCGAGATAAATGCTTCGGCTCTCGGTCGGCTAACTACGACTGTTTATAGTATAATGAGACTACGGATGCAATCCGAGGAGATAAATTCTTCGGCTCTCGTCGGCTAACTACGGCTAGCTAAGAAATACAATCCGACGAGATAAATGCTTCGGCTCTCGGTCGGCTAACTACGACTAAATACGGACTATAATCCGACGAGATAAATGCTTCGGCTCTCGGTCGGCTAACTACGACTGTTAATACTAAATACGGACTATAATCCGACGGGATAAATGCTTCGGCTCTCAATCGGTTAACTACTAATTACTAATAGCTACGGTCTACAATCCGACGAGATAAATGCTTCGGCTCTCGGTCGGCTAACTACTGGTTACGGTATGAAGTAAGAACTTTGGTACCACGGTTCTTGCTTGCTTTACTCCTTAATTCTCCAATCTCTTATATGAAAACTCACATAAACTATTTGCGACTTATAACACATTACGTTTAGCAAATAGTTAATTCTGGCAATAATAATAGTAGTAGTAGTGATAATGTAGAAAAGATATTGATAGTAGAAGAATGTATAGTAAATTATGATTTGTAACTGCACGTTACAAATTGAAAAAATAGTGAAAATCTGTGATCACCCAAATTTCTCACCAAAAATCGATTTTATATAGAAAACTTTAATCGGCTGTAGTTTCGTAAGTTTAGTAGTTAAAGTTTTAATCGTACTAAACACAGCCCTCGATTTTTTGTTTACTTCAGAAAGTTGCAAATCTGGTAGCACTATCAAAACATTTTATTTTTGCACTTTTTGCTTTGCAAATTTGGGAAAATTGTGAAATATTTAAGAAAATTTGCATTCACCCATAGAAATGCCAAAAGAAGATTGTAAATATTGGGATAAATGTTATCAGAAAAATCCTGCCCATCTGGATAAATACAATCATCCCAAAAAGGAAGAATCTAAAGCTGAAGAGAAAACTTCACCCAAAAAGGAGACAGCAAAGGCAGCACCAAAACGTAGATCCTCAGAAATGGAGAAGCCAGCTGGAACTGAAGAGACCGTAGAAAAATGTAAAGGGAAAGAAGATAAACCTAAATATGAAACTGAAGATTTGAAAAAAGAAGCTTTGAATAATATTAGTGGCAGAGATTGGATGGCTATGCTGCAGCAACGTATTAAACTGTCCGAACAGCAGGAATATGATAATTTGCTTAAAACTAATGAATTTTTGCGTCACAAATTTTTAGTGGAAATGCCACCAGATTTCTATGCTTTCTGGAAATTTTTAGAACAGTTTAAAAAGGATTTAAAGGGGGAGGAATTGTTGGCTTATGTAGAGAAAACATTTCAGCTAGTTTTGGTGGGACCATTTGAATTTTTGGCGGGAAAATTTGATAAAGCCAAATTGCACGAGCCAGGAGATTATCTGCGCCATTGGCGTTTTTACTATGATCCACCAGAATTTCAAACCATATTCGTGCGCAAAGGTACTGGCATACACTATGGCTATTGGCGCGATGATCCCCATGAAAAGGAAACTTTACTTATGGCCCGTAATGATGCTAATAAAGGTTATGAATTTGAATTCGTAGCAGGCAATGCGTTTGAGGCCTTTTTGTATTATTTGGATAAGGATTTTCAAGGTACACCCTTTACAGCGGCCACCGTAGCTAATGTTAAGAAATCTTTGCAGAAATTCATAGAAACTAACGAGGTGAAATTGGAAACTATGGAAAAATTGCGTAAAGCACGAAGCACTAAAGTAGTTTGTAAGACATTCCACCGTGCCGGCATAGTGGTGCCTTTCGAAAACAAAACCCAATTGGGTTATAGGCCTTTAATTGAAAGTGATGCTGAGTTAAAGAAAATTTTAAAACTATTTGAAACTGCTGGTGCGACTAAAGACAACAAAGAAGATCCGGTAACCGCCGCCATAATGGAAAAGCTACAACCTATTGCTACCGCAGCCACTATAGCAGTAGATGAATGTGATTTTGGTACTTCATTGGAATTGGGTATAGATTTATTTTGTAGTGGTTATACACAATTACATGCTTTAGTTCATTCGCTGCTGGTGCCAGCATATTCTTTGTTAAAAAGACCTCAGTTTATAGCTATTTCAAAAGCACATTTAGATCGCCGTATGAAATCTATACATTTGAGCATGTTTGATTATGATAAGTGAATTTGTTTTCAAGTCTTTTTTTTATAAAATAAAAGTATTAATAAAAAATTTACCATGTTTTGTTTGTTTTTATATAAAAAGAGTTAACATTTACAAAATTTCTCCTACCTATACCCTTCAAGTGTTAAACCAGTCACCTTTTTTAAAGTTCATTATGTTTCACATGTACAAATGTGAGTCATCCCGCTTTTTGGGCTTATAACTATCCAAACACTCTATATCCAAATCATGTAGAAGTTTTACAATAGGTTTAGCTGCCACAGGATCTAAAGCAATATTGTCAGTATAAGCCACATAGGATTGGACCTTTAGACCCTCATTAGAACGCCAAGAACAAACTAAAATGAAAACAATTGCAAGAAATAAAAATGATTTTGATACAATAAATTTATAAAACTTACTGCCGGCTGCCACACCAGCTATAAAATTGGGAGCCTCCAAAGCGTCAACATTATTCAATTTTCCTTCTATGGATCTTAGAAATGTTATTTCATCTCTTATGGCGGCTATATTTTCACTTTTATACTCGACTTTAGCTTTAATCGATAAAGTGATGACTTCATCGGGTTTACTCAAAGACAATAGGAGTTCAGTTATTTCCCCACTATTCGTAAGATCTTCCTCCACTATGGCTACTAACATTTCCTTGCTGGCCACATAGTGTAGAGATGAGTTTTTGCTAGGTATTTCCGCCAATTTTTGGGCATTTGTTAAAAGTGATGCTTCGGCAAATTCTGCTATAGAAGTACCCTCAATTACTAACATAACTTTAGCTTGGGAAGCTAATTTTTGTAACTCTTCCTCGGTAGTTTCATATTTGAATAAAAGTCTGTAAAGCTTATTTAAATTAAAATTTGTATGATAACAATTTGTTTTGAACTTACTTTTCCAAGTTTTTCTCTGGACACTCATCTTCATCACAGTCATCCCAAAATGCTCGTGAAGAGGGGATATTTAATTCACCAAAACCCATAGGACAACCCATTTTTAAAAGATTTTTTAATAAAATTTATTTAATTTGCAATATATAATTGTAAAAATGCAAATAATAACAAACACAAGTCATGCGGGGTATGTTCAGTGTAAAAGTTTGCGGTTTATGGAAGGGTTGCCAATATTAACCAGGCATGCAATTAATTGTAGATAATTTTAATAAACTTTTATATTACAGTTCAATGAACAGTGTTCCTTTCAAATTATATTAAAAAATATTAATTATTTAATAAATAAATAATATTTTTATTATGTATTACTTTCGGTTTAATTTACCAGCTTATATTAGTTTATATTCAAAGTGAAGTAGGCAACTCAGAACTTGTTTGTTCACTAAACACAGCTTCGGTCATCATTCAATTAAAACAGAGTTATTAACCTCACTAAAACAGAGCTGTTCAATTACAAAGTTGTGTGGTGTTTGTGAACAGAAAAAAGTAAATTTTAACAAAAATCTAAGAATTTTTCATGGTTTTTATAAAAATAAAACCAAAATATGGTATATAATAATCAAGAAAATGATAGTGGTAAGAGAAATTGATGAATTTATAATGTAAAGCAAATTAAAAACCAAAAATTATTTAAAGGCTCCGGCTCAGATTCTGATTCAAGTGGTAGTCGTAGCCGCAGTTCCAGTCGCAGCAGAAGTAATACACCGGAAAATGTAAAAGCAGGGTAAACATAACTTTATAAATTTAAATAAAAAATAACTAAATTTGAGCAAATTCCAGATCCGGCAGTGATCGTTCGCGGTCTGGCAGTCCAGCCGGCTCAGCTTCTGGTCGTTCTAGATCTAACTCTAAATCAAAGTCACGCTCACGTTCTCGTTCGGGCAGTGCTCATAGCAATCGCTCTGGTTCTGGCAGTCCCAGGAAATCACGTTCACGCTCTAGGTCAGGTACACCACATAGTAATCGTTCGGGTTCGGCGGGAAGTCATCATTCTAATGCTTCCAAGAGATCAGGATCAGCTGCCAGTCATCATTCAGCCGCCAGTCATCACTCGGGCGCCAGTCATCATTCGAATAATTCTAAAAGATCGGGTTCCGCAGTCAGTCATCATTCGAATGCATCCAAGAGATCAGGATCCGCTGCCAGTCATCATTCGAATGCATCTAAACGTTCGGGCAGCCGTACCCCTGCCGCTTCTCCCAAAGCAGCAGTAGCTGCAGGCAATGGGGCCAAAGGAAACGAGGAAGAATCAAGATCACAATCGCCCAATTTACAAATAGACGATCGGGCGGCCTCACGCTCTAAATCACGTAGCAGAAGTCGCTCAAAATCTGGTACACCACGTAAATCTCGTTCTCGCAGTAATTCTTCAAGATCGCGTTCTGGCACACGCTCTAGATCACGTTCCGGCACACGCAGTCGTTCGGGTACACCCCATTCCCACAAATCAGGCAGTGGCTCCGAATCGGGTAGTGATTTTGGCGGTAGTAAGGCAAAGAAAAAACGTAAAGCAGTATCCAGTGGCTCAGAGGGGGAGGGAGACAAGGAATCACCTTCGAAAAATAAAAAATCACGCATTATTGATTCAGACAGTGGCAGTGAAGCGGAAGAGGATAAAGCTAATAAAATTGATGCCCAAGATATTTTTGGTGACGCTGACGATATTAGTCTCTCCGAAGATGAGGGAGATGATGATAAAAAGAAATCAGATAGTGGTTCGGAAAAAGGTTCAACAAAATCACGTTCCAAATCAAGATCTAGATCACGTTCGAGGTCCTCTTCACGAGCCTCGGCTAGATCACGTTCCAGATCAAGGACTCGTTCACGCTCTCGCTCAAGATCTAGATCACGTTCGGCAGAGAGAGTAGAACAACCCAGGGAGGACGAACCAGAACCGGTGCCCGAAACCCGCATAGATGTGGAAATACCACGTATTGTCACCGATTTGGGTAGAGAAATACATTTCGTTAAGTTGCCCAATTTCTTGTCCGTAGACACCCGTCCCTTTGATCCCGAAACCTATGAAGATGAAATTGATGAAGAGGAAACCATGGATGAAGAAGGTAGACAACGTGTCAAATTGAAAGTTAGTAATACTTTGCGTTGGCGTGAGTATATGAACAATAATGGTGACATGGTTAAGGAGTCAAATGCCCGCTTTGTACGCTGGTCCGATGGCAGCATGTCTTTGCATTTGGGTAATGAAATATTCGATGTCTTCAAGCAACCCCTACATGGTGATCACAATCACATGTTTATACGTCAAGGTACCGGTCTACAGGGTCAAGCGGTTTTCCGCACTAAACTCACCTTCCGTCCTCATTCGACGGAATCCTTTACACACAAGAAGATGACCATGTCTTTGGCTGATCGTTCGACCAAGGTATCAGGTATTAAGATTCTCACCCAAGTGGGCAAAGATCCCAATGTGGATCGTCGTTATAATCTTAAGAAGGAGGAGGAGAAGCTACGGCAAGCTATGCGCGATCAACACAAGCCTCAGCCTAAAAAGAAAAAGAGAGATGATGCTCGTGGAGGAGCTCATGGGGCCTATCATCACGATGATGGTAGTGATGATGAAAATGCCATTTCTTTGAGTGCGATTAAGAATAAGTACAAAAAAGGTTCTTCCGGTACTGCGGGAGGAGATCAAAAAGCTTCGGCTATTTACTCCTCAGACGAAGATGATGGTTCAGATTTTGAGGGTAGACGCAGCAAGAAACATGTGGATAAAACTAAAGTGGTTAAGGCTTTGCGCGACTCTGATTCTGAGTCAGATGTGGAACGTGGCACCGACAAGGGATCCCACAGTGAGCATAGTGACAGTGGCGATGAAAGTGGTGGAGGTAAAAGTGGAGGCGGTAGTGGCAGCGGTAGCGGCAGTGGTTCCGGCAGTGACGATGAGTGAATGGGCAGAGAGAGACATAAAAATTTCTTCTTTTTAAGTATTTTTTTTAAATATTTTCTTTAATATGATGTGAAGTTTGGAAATGTACAATTTTTGTTTTCAATAAAAGAAATTGACAACATTAGAGTTTCCACTGTTTACGACTGTGTTCAGGTTTTAGAGTAAAAAGCCCTTCAAGATTTATTGGGATCAATTTTTGTTTTCAGTAAAAGAAACAACATTGAATTTATATTGTATTTCCACTTTTTCCCTCAGTGTTCCAGATTTTAGAGCAAACAACCCTTTAAGACCTAATTCAGATGTTTTACAATAACTTAATTTGTAAAAAACTTGGGACAAAATGTAAATTGAAACAATTTTTGTTTTCAATAAAATAAATTGACAACATTGGATTTATGTTGTATATCCACTATTTGCTCCAGCTTTCCAGGTTTTAGTGTAAAAAACCTTAATTATAAAAGCCTAATTTGTTAAAATTTGGACAAAACATTTAACGAAATCACAATTCAAATATTGGAGGGTTAAATCTGGCCAATTCTTTTTCTATCTTGCAATTCTATTCAAAAACTTACTGTTTCTATTAAAATATATCTTCCGTTTTTTTCGCAATTCACTTTTCTTTACAACGATAACGCATTTCAATTTCAAATCTTTCGATTCTTTCCTGTTTCTCCAACTCCATAATGCGCAGACGTTCCTCTTTTTCCATTTCCAATCTTTTCAATTCAAAGTTTTCCTTACGTTCTTTAACTTCTTCAGCAAATCGTTTTTCCTTTAACTCGAACTCCTTACGGAACTTTTCTTTTTCAAATTCAAATTTCATTTTTAAAAACGAACTTTTGTCACTCTCATTTAAACTAAAGTGATCTGTATAATTATTTTGATCGGTTTTAGTTAAATGTGTTATAAAATCTTGTTCCATTAATTCCGTTTGATTACAATTTCTTTCATCTGCACTAATATCGGCTGGAAAAGATGATTCAGGTGAAGTTGTAACTACATGTTCGGGAACTATTATTGTCGAATGATCTTCATTTTCTTCAGATTTTATGGCAGTTATAAAATATTCTTCAATTTTTTCATCCATTGCAGTTTCTAAGGGAAATGAAGGTTTAACATTAATATTACTCGAGGCATTTACATCAAAAGTTTCATTGGTGAAAATTTGCAATTTAGTTCCAAAAAGACAATGCAGATCTTCATAAAAACGACACATTTTTCGTAATTTTCTGTAACGTTTAAAAAAAATTATAAATCAATATAAAATTGTTATGGAAAATGTTCAGCAACCTTGTACATTTGGATCATTGGCTATTAAAGCGTTAGATCTTCTCCAAGTTTCTGCTTTTTTATATGTTGATTTAAGACTTTTAGTTTTCCAACGGCATAGATCCCAAGTAGCCTCAAGATTGGAGGCGTTTAAAAATTTTCTATAAAATATTTGAGCCGTGGGTTTCTAATGTTAGAAATAATTATCAAGAAAGTTTACTTTTACTTTCCATTTTATATAGCAAACCTCAAATTCTTCTTGCTCTAGCAAATATTCCAATAATTGTTTAGTTTCCGTATCAGACCATCGTTTATTGTGTCGTTTATCTCGATTGCGTTTTGCAATAGTTTTTGTACTTTTATCCATTTGTTTTTATATGTTATATTATTGCAAATGTTTTGTTTTATCTTGTAAACTTACAATAGCTAATTACTACTATTTTTTTGGTCTAGCTTTTTAACAACAGGGTTGTAAATTGTGGGTCAATACGGTTTAGTTTTGTTATGTATAACTTGGTTGCCACATTTGATCTTTGTTTTTGTGTTTAAAATCGCTTAATGATGGATGATTTTATTTATAATATAATATAAATTTGTATAATTCGTTAAAATTGGTATAAATATCGATTCTATACTAAACTATAGCTCAGGCTAAAGTCTAGTTTATCCTCCAGATTATAGTTTAGTCTATGATATGGACTATAGTATAGTTAATAGAGATCAGACTATAGTATAGTCTATGGGCCAGACGGATGTCTAGTCTAAAGTCCTAGCAATAGTCAAGATTTCAGTCCAAACTATAGTCAGTATTACACTCCAATAGGAAACAATTGTCCATTCTATAGTCGAGACTATAGTTTAGTCACTAGTTCAGACTATAGTCTAGTCTATAGTTCGGACTATAGTCTAGTCTATATTTCAGAGTGTAGACTAGTCTATAGTTCCGACTTTAGTCTAGTCTATAATTCAGACTTTAGTCTATTCTACTATAGTTCAGACTATAGTCTAGTCTATAGTTCAGACTATAGTCTAGTCTATAGTTCAGATTATAGTCTAGTCTATAGTTCAGACTATAGTCTAGTCTATAGTTCAGACTATAGTCTAGTCTATAGTTCAGACTATAGTCTAGTCTATAGTTCAGACTATAGTCTAGTCTATAGTTCAGACTATAGTCTAGTCTATAGTTCAGACTATAGTCTAGTCTATAGTTCAGACTATAGTCTAGTCTATAGTTCAGACTATACTCTAATCTATAGTTCCAACTTTAGGCTAGTCTATAGTTCAGACTATAGCCTAGTCTATAGTTCAGACTATAGTCTAGTCTATAGTTCAGACTATAGTCTAGTCTATAGTTCAGACTATAGTCTAGTCTATAGTTCAGACTATAGTCTAGTCTATAGTTCAGACTATAGTCTAGCCTATAGTTCAGACTATAGTCTAGTCTATAGTTCAGACTATAGTCTAGTCTATAGTTCAGACTATAGTCTAGTCTATAGTTCAGACTATAGTCTAGTCTATAGTTCAGACTATAGTCTAGTCTATAGTTCAGACTATAGTCTAGTCTATAGTTCAGACTATAGTCTAGTCTATAGTTCAGACTATAGTCTAGTCTATAGCCCAGAGTGTAGTCTAGTCAATAGGCGAAACAATAGTGCAGTCTATAGTTTAGTCTCTAGTTCAGTTTGTTGTTCAGATTGAAAACTTCTAAGAAATGTCTAAGAAAGTTTTGCATAAAATAACTTTATTTTAAAAACACTTAAAATATTATATCCTTATAAATCTAAATTTCTAATCCTTTTTTCCACAACCATATTTCATTTCAATTTCAAATCTTTCGATTCTTTCCTGTTTCTCCAACTCTAAAATGCGCAAACGTTCGTCCTTTTCCAATTGCAACTTTTTTAACTCGAAATTTTCCTTTCGTTCCTTAATTTCTTCGGCAAATTTTTTTTCCTTTAATTCGAATTCCTTGCGAAATTTTTCTTTTTCAAAATCAAATTTCATTTTTAAAAATAAACTTCTTTCGCTTTGTCCTTCACCAACATGATTCGATGCTCTAACATCCCTCGCTTTAGACAATTTTGCGGGATATTCTTTTTGCAAGGATTCTTTACAATTAAGATTTCTTTCTTCATCGTCTGTTTCCAAAGGTATGGATAATTCGGCAGAATTAGTGTCCGAATGAAGAGGTTCTAATAAAGAAGCATCATTTACATTTTCTTCGGTTTTTATGGCGCTCAAGCAATATTCATCCATACTTTCTTCCATGGCACTTTCGTTGGCATAATTCCTATTGTAATTGGCCATACTATTACTGTCTAAGGTTTCATAGCAGATATTTTCAAATGTATTTCCAAACACTTGATGCAAATCATCATAAAATCGACACATTTTATTTAAAGTTTCTAAAACGGTTTCAGTTCGGTATAAATTATTTAAAAATACCATAAAAATGAATAAAAACCTTTAATATTCGGTTGCGTTTCCACAAATCCATTGGATCTTCTCCAATTTTCTGCTTTTCTATAGTTTACTTTAAGATTTTTAATTTTCCAACGACATATAGACCAGGAAGCATCTAGGTTGCAAGTTTCTAAAAATTTTCTATAAAATATTTGTGCAGTGGGTTTCTAAAACATACATAACATTTTATTATTGCTTATTACAACTGCACACGGTCAATTTTCCATATAACCACCAACCTCAAATTCTGGTTGTTCCTTTAAATATTGCAATAATTGTTTGATTTCATTATCAGCCCAACGTTTATTGTGTCGTTTATCACGTTTTCGCTTTACAATAGTTTTTGTAGTTTTATCCATTTTTATTTATTTTGTTTAATACGATTGTAAAATTTACTTTTGTTTTGCGAATATACTACATGTATTTACTACACAATTTTGTTTTGTATAGCATTTTAACAACAGCGTTGTAAATTATGGTTTAGTATTTTGTGGTTTTTGTTGTACAATATAAAGTTGCCAGATTTTATGTTTTTTCTTTTGCGGAAAAAAATCGTCTATTGCCAATCGCCAATTGTTATGTTAATATTCTCTCGTAATAAGTAAAAGTACGGGCCTGCTATAGTCGAGACTATAGTCCAGTCTATAGATTAGGTTATAGTCAAGACTAATAGTCTACTACTGTCTAGTTTATATTTAAGACTATAGTCTAGTCTATGGTCTTGACTATAATAAAGTTGAGACTATAGTCAATACTATAGTTTAGTTTATAGTCGAGACTATATTCTGGTCTGTAGTCGATACTATAATCTAGTCTATTGTCGAGACTATAGTCTAGGCTATTGTCGAGACTATAGTCTAGGCTATTGTCGAGACTATAGTCTAGTCAAAAGTCGAGACTATAGTCTAGTATATAGTCGAGACTATAGTCTAATCTATAGTCGAGAGTATAGTCTACCTTATAGTCGAGACTATAGTCTTATCTATTCTCGAGACTAAAGTCTAGTCTATAGTCGAGACTATAGTCTGGTCTACAATCGAGACTGTAATATAGTCTACAGGCGAGACTATAGTCCACTCTATAGTCGAACACAGTGTAATCTATTGTCAATTCTAAATTCTAGTATGTAGTCGAGACTATAGTCTATTCAACATTCTAGACTATATTATAGTCTAGATATAGTCGAGACTATAGTCTTGTCTATAGACGAGTGTATAGTCGAGACTGTAGTCTAGTCTACAATCGAGACTATAGTCTAGTCTACAATCGAGACTGTAATTTAGTCTACAATCTACTCTATAGTCGAGCATAGTGCAATCTATACTCAATACTATGGTCTAGTCTGTAGTCTATATTCTAGTCTGTAGTCGATTCTATAGTTTAGTCTAGTCTATAGTCTAGTCAACAGTCAAGACTATAGTCTAGTCTATGGTCTAGTCTATAGTTTAGTTTATAGTCTAGTCTATAGTCTAGTCTGTACACTTGACTATAGTATAGTCTAGTTTATTGTTTAGTCTATAGTCTAGTCTATTGTCTAGTCTATAGTCTAGTCTATAGTCTAGTCTATAGTATAGTCTAGTCTATTGTCTAGTCAATAGTCTAGACTATGGTCTAGTCTGTAGTCTATATTCTAGTCCGTAGTCGATTCTATAGTTTAGTCTAGTCTATAGTCTAGTCAACAGTCAAGACTATAGTCTAGTCTATGGTCTAGTCTATAGTTTAGTTTATAGTCTAGTCTATAGTCTAGTCTGTAGTCTAGTCTATAGTCTAGTCTAGTATATAGTCTAGTGTAGTATATAGTCTAATCTAGTATATAGTCTTGTCTAGTATATAGTCTAGTCTAGTATATAGTCTAGTCTAGTATATAGTCTATTCTATAGTATAGTCCAGTCTATTGTCTAGTCTTAATCTATTCTATAGTCTAGTCTACAGTCTAGTTTATAGTCTAGTCTGTAGTCTAGTCTATAGTCTAGTCTATAGTCTAGTCTATAGTCTAGTCTATAGTCTAGTCTACAGTCCAGTCTACAGTCTAGTCTATAGTAGAGATTATGTCTAGTCTATAGTCGGGAGTATAGTTTAGTCCATAATCGAGACTTTAATCTAGAGTATAGTCTATAGTGCAGCCTGTAGACGAGTCTATAGCCTAGAATAGAATGAAGTCCATAATCCAGTCCATAGTGGAGTCTAGTACATAATTAATTATTGTTTTTAATTCTCTTTCAAATAATTGCAACACTCTTAGTTAATACTTTAATAATTTAAATCTTTATTAAATATTTTGTTTTGTTTTTGAATTTATCTGTTTTTTTATATAATAAATTATTCGTTAAAATTTAACGCTAACATTTTATTATAGAATATGTATTTATTTGAAACTTATGCGTTTTTTTTTTCGTTCAATTTTATATTTATTAAGGGGTTGCTATAGATTTTTGTTTAAATTCAATTGATATTATGTTTTGGGGGTAATATATTTAAACAATATATTTCTATGATTTAAAATTGTAACAGTTTTATGTAATTTAGAAAAGGAGGAGTTAAAAAAGGGGCGTGGTTGTAATTAGGTTTATTTTATTTAAATATTAAAAAAAAAAAAATAAAACAAAAAGAAAAAATACTTCAAATCAACATGTACATTTTTTTAAAAAAGTTAATTAATGTTTAATTATTTAAAAAGGAGGTACATACATTATTATTTATTTATATTATTTTATTTTTAATTGATATCATTTATTTTTTATTATTTAATTATAAATAAAAAATACATGTGTTAAATGGTAAAATAACTAAAAAATTAAATTCATTATAAAAAAAAATAAGTAAAGAAAACAAATAAATTTTGTTTAACTTAAAGCTAATATTTGATTTTTTTCTTTATTAAATACATAGAGATGATTTTTTTAAATTGTTTTTTGCAATTTATTTCAATTTGTTTTTGCCGAGAGGAGAAACTAATATTGTTCTGACGGTGTTTTAATTGTTCGTTTATAAATTGTGCGTTTTTTTTATATTTAAATGCAAATAGAGAAATTATAATTGTTTTATTAAAAAAATAGCGGAAAAGGAAGAAAATTTAGCGATTTTTATTTGTTTTTCTATAAATGCAAATATTTGTAATTTTAAATCACTAATTGAATAACAAATGGGTATTTTAGTCATAAACCTATAAAAACATTAACTGTGTTCACATTTAAAGTTCTATGTACTTGACAAACAACTTGTCATTCACTTGAAACTGTTAGCTTAAAACTTTAGGTTTTATTAACATTCCACATAATGTTTTATTTCTTTTAAAATCACTTAATTTTCCACTTCTTTTAATTGCTTTTCTTTTTGCTAATTAATTGAACAATATAAAATCAGTTTAACTTTTTAAATGCTTAAAACAATAAATACAAAAAAAAAAGAAAATTAAGTACAACCAGTACTTATGTATAAATAATCTAATATTAAATAGATTTTAAAACGTTTTAAAGAAAAAATGTTTTAAAAACATTTTTCTTAAAAATTCTTTCATTCTTTGTTTTTGTTTATTAAAATCAAGGCCTAAATTGGATTGTTTTTTTTTTCTTGTATTATAAAAACTTTAAATACAACTACTGTTTAATTATATATAAAAAAATACAAATTATTTAAAGTAGTTCATATAAATACTTTTACACACTTACTCTCTGGTTGTTAGCGCATTAGTTAGTTAGGGGTCGGTCATCATCGGCAGTTTGAAGAGTGCGATTTAATTCTCTATAAAATAATATTCTTATAATAAACGGCTTAACAATTAATAAAAGCGAGATTGCACTACAGAGTCCTTGGAAATGAAACATCTTAATAACACTCTGTACTCTTTTTGTTTCTTTTTCGATATCGGCAAAATTTAATAACAAACTTTAGGCCAAAAGTCCTTGATGGGTTAAACTTAAAAATACTATCAGCAGGCCTAGAAGAAAAGTGTTGAGTTCTAGTTTAGTTTAAGTTCAATTATAGTTCAATTTCATTTCATTTAAATTTCAGTTCTAGTTCAGTTCAAGTTCAGTTCTAGTTCAGTTCTAGTTCAGTTCTAGTTCAGTTCTAGTACAGTTCTAGTTCAGTTCTAGTTCAGTTCTAGTTCAGTTCTAGTTCAGATCTAGTACAGTTCTAGTTCAGTTCTAGTACAGTTATAGTTCAGTTCTAGTTCAGTTCTAGTTCAGTTCTAGTTCAGTTCTAGTTCAGTTCTAGTTCAGTTCTAGTTCAGTTCTAGTTCAGTTCTAGTTCAGTTCAAGTTCAGTTCAAGTTCAGTTCTAGTTCAGTTCTAGTTCAGTTCTAGTTCAGTTCTAGTTCAGTTCTAGTTCAGTTCTAGTTCAGTTCTAGTTCAGTCTAGTCAGTTCTAGTTCGTTCTAGTTCAGTTGCTAGTTCAGTTCTAGTTCAGTTCTAGTTCTGTTCTAGTTGCATTTCTAGTTCAGTTCCTAGTTCATGTTCTAGTTCATGTTCTAGTTCAGTTTCTAGTTCATGTTCTAGTTCAGTTCTAGTTCAGTTCTAGTTCAGTTCTAGTCAGTTCTAGTTCAGTTTCGTAGTTCAAGTCGTTCTAGTCCAGTTCTAGTTCAGTTCTAGTTCAGTTCTACGTTCCAGTTCTAGTTCAGTTCTAGTTCAGTTCTAGTTCAGTTTCTAGTTCAGTTCTAGTCAGTTCTAGTTCAGTTCTAGTCAGTTCCTAGTTTCAGTTTCTAGTTCAGTTCTTCAGTTCTAGTTCAGTTCCAGTTCAGTTCTAGTTCAGTCTAGTCAGTTCTAGTTCAGTTCGTCAGTTCAGTTCAGTAGTTCAGTTTCTAGTTCAGTTCTAGTTCAGTTCTAGTTCAGTTCTAGTTCAGTTCTGTTCAGTTCTAGTTCAGTTTCAGTTCAGTTCTAGTTCAGTTCTAGTTCAGTTCTAGTTCAGTTCTAGTTCAGTTCTAGTTCAGTTCTAGTTCAGTTCTAGTTCAGTTCTAGTTCAGTTCTAGTTCAGTTCTAGTTCAGTTCTAGTTCAGTTCTAGTTCAGTTCTAGTTCAGTTCTAGTTCAGTTCTAGTTCAGTTCTAGTTCAGTTCTAGTTCAGTTCTAGTTCAGTTCTAGTTCAGTTCTAGTTCAGTTCTAGTTCAGTTCTAGTTCAGTTCTAGTTCAGTTCTAGTTCAGTTCTAGTTCAGTTCTAGTTCAGTTCTAGTTCAGTTTCTAGTTCAGTTCTAGTTCAGTTCTAGTTCAGTTCTAGTTCAGTTCTAGTTCAGTTCTAGTTCAGTTCTAGTTCAGTTCTAGATAAGTTCTAGTTCCGTTCCTTCGTTCTTACCTGCAATTGTATTGAATTCATCTCATAGCCGCCCTTGCTTTGCATTTGTGTTTGTATTGCATTTAAATGATTGGTCGACAATTCTACATCGGCAGAACCAATATGACCGGTATGTTGAAAATTCGTAGGATTACCAATCATAGAACGATCGATACGTAAACGTTGATGTCTTCTTCGCGAAGGCGATTGTGGTTGATGGAAACAGCAGGAGAACCATTGTAACCATATATCACCGGAATTGGCCATTTTATTGCGTCTATTTGATTTGCTATTGTTGGCCACGATTGAAAAATTTAGTAAAAAAAATGAATTAAAAACTCAAAGAGTAGAGTATGGCGTTCGTGAGTAAGGAGAATGGGTAAAAATTCGTTGGAGGTTTCGGGGTAAAGGGGAATACAGTTTAAGGGGTTTATTGTCGACTAGGGAGGGTTTTAAGGTTAGGATGTTTTCTTTAAATGCTATAGCGAGATTGTTGCAGCAAATATTGGCACAAACTGAAAATGAAAGTAGAAAGGAAATGAGAATTAATTAAAAATAGAATAGAGAGTAATTAGAAAAGTACAGTTACAAATTTTAAGTTTTAGGAACAAATTTTATAGAGTTAACCATTCAGGGTGAATGGTTAACATCAGTTACATTAGCACTGAAAACAGAGTTGCTAAAACACTTATTACCAAACAACGGTTAAAGTTTGTTAAAGAAAACACATTTTCTGCCAACTAAAACCAATAAATACTGAGAAAATTTGTTCTCATTTTAATTAAAGAAAAAAATACAAACAGTTGAAGTAATAATAAATAAAACCATAATAAATTTATGATTACAAATGAAAAATTAGCTGAGGAAAAATTAAAAACCACAAATAGTACACTTTAAGTAACAATTTGAGGTTTCCAACAAAACACACAAACAAATAAATAAACATTTGATTTGAAAAATAGTTTTTAAATGAGACTGCCGACTCATTTATTAAAAAAAAAAATCATAATTCTCATATAAAATTACAAATATTCACACCTTTTCCAAAGCCAAATTAAAGTCAGTCTAAGCTGCCAGTCAGTTAGTCAGTCAGTGGCAATTGCGTGCCGTTGCACTTGAATAACAATTTAAAAACATTGCTGAGATACTGGTTATACAGTCAGTTACAGCATATAATAATAATAAAAAAGAACTTTAGTATTTGTAACTGGGAAAAGAAATATATTTTGTTTTACTTATTTATATGCAGTATAAAATTAGTCAGTTAATTTCTTGAAAATTATATATCCAAGATAAAAGTAATGACACACTGCTGCTCGCTCGGTGGTACACACGTTTAAACGCAACCGAGAAGAAAAGTTGCTAAAACAAAGAGAGTGAAAAACGTACAACTTTTTCTGTGTTTAACAAGTTGTTTTTTGTTGTTTTTACTGCTTTTTTTTAAAACACAAATAAAATATGTATGTTTTTTGTAGAGTAATTAAACATATAAAAACTTAAATTGTTTTAAGATTTGTTTACGTTGAAAAAAAAGCACACACACATACTTTTTTGAACCATTTAGTTATTTTTTGTTACTTGTTTATTTATTGGTTGGAAGAAGAAGTAATTTCTAAACAGTTTATAAGACTCTAGAACGGGATATTTTATATCCCGTAAAATTTTTAAGTCTCCAAAAATCTTTAAATCATCTCCCTAGCACAAATCTTGTTCAGTTCAGTTCTAGTTTAGTTCTATTTCAATTCTAGTTTTAGTTCAGTTCTAGTTCAGTTTAGTTCTAGTTCAGTTCTAGTTCAGTTCTAGTTCAGTTCTAGTTCAATTCTGGTTCAGTTCTGGTTCAGTTCTAGTTCTAGTTCAGTTCTAGTTCAGTTTTAGTTCAGTTCTAGTTCAGTTCTAGTTCAGTTCTAGTTCAGTTCTAGTTCAGTTCTAGTTCAGTTCTAGTTCAGTTCTAGTTCAGTTCTAGTTCAGTTCTAGTTCAGTTCTAGTTCAGTTCTAGTTCAGTTCTAGTTCAATTCTAGTTCAATTCCAGTTCAGTTCTAGATCAGTTCTAGTTCAGTTCTAGTTCAGAGTTCAGTTCTAGTTCAGTTCTAGTTCAGTTCTAGTTCAGTTCTAGTTCAGTTCTAGTTCAGTTCTAGTTCAGTTCTAGTTCAGTTCTAGTTCAGTTCTAGTTCAGTTCTAGTTCAGTTCTAGTTCAGTTCTAGTTCAGTTCTAGTTCAGTTCTAGTTCAGTTCTAGTTCAGTTCCTAGTTCAGTTCTAGTTCAGTTCTAGTTCAGTTCTAGTTCAGTTCTAGTTCAGTTCTAGTTCAGTTCTAGTTCAGTTCTAGTTCAGTTCTAGTTCAGTTCTAGTTCAGTTCTAGTTCAGTTCTAGTTCAATCTAGTTCAATTCTAGTTCAATTCTAGTTCAGTTCTAGTTCAGTTCTAGTTCAGTTCTAGTTCAGTTCTAGTTCAGTTTTAGTTCAGTTCTAGTTCAGTTCTAGTTCAGTTCTAGTTCAGTTCAGTTCAGTTCTAGTTCAGTTCTAGTTCAGTTCTAGTTCAGTTCTAGTTCAGTTCTAGTTCAGTTCTAGTTCAGTTCTAGTTCAGTTCTAGTTCAGTTCTAGTTCAGTTCTAGTTCAGTTCTAGTTCAGTTCTAGTTCAGTTCTAGTTCAGTTCTAGTTCAGTTCTAGTTCAGTTCTAGTTCAGTTCTAGTTCAGTTCTAGTTCAGTTCTAGTTCAGTTCTAGTTCAGTTCTAGTTCAGTTCTAGTTCAGTTCTAGTTCAGTTCTAGTTCAGTTCTAGTTCAGTTCTAGTTCAGTTCTAGTTCAGTTCTAGTTCAGTTCTAGTTCAGTTCTAGTTCAGTTCAGTTCAGTTCAGTTCTAGTTCAGTTCAGTTCAGTTCAGTTCTAGTTCAGTTCAGTTCAGTTCAGTTCAGTTCAGTTCTAGTTCAGTTCAGTTCTAGTTCAGTTCTAGTTCAGTTCTAGTTCTAGTTCAGTTCTAGTTCAGTTCTAGTTCAGTTCTAGTTCAGTTCTAGTTCAGTTCTAGTTCAGTTCTAGTTCAGTTCTAGTTCAGTTATAGTTCAGTTCAGTTCTAGTTCAGTTCTAGTTCAGTTCTAGTTCAGTTCTAGGTCAGTTCTAGTTCAGTTCTAGTTCAGTTCTAGTTTGGTTCTAGTTCAGTTCTAGTTCAGTTCTAGTTCAGTTCTAGTTCGGTTCTGGTTTAGTTCTAGTTCAGTTCTAGTTCAGTTCTAGTTCAGTTCTAGTTCAGTTCTAGTTCAGTTCTAGTTTAGTTCTAGTTCAGTTCTAGTTCAGTTCTAGTTCAGTTCTAGTTTAGTTCTAGTTCAGTTCTAGTTCAGTTCTAGTTCAGTTCTAGTTTAGTTCCAGTTTAGTTCTAGCTCAGTTCTGGTTCAATTCCAATTCAGTTTAGGTTTATTTCAGTTCTCGTTTTTATTATTTGAAAATATTAACTAGAAATTACTTATTCCCTTCACCAATATCTAAATAAAGTGTATGTTTGAGACTTCTGCTCTAATTGTTGATAGTTTTGTATGTAGGTTTTTCATTTTGTTTTGTTAAATTTCTTTAAAATTTATTTTTATTTCATTTAGAAATGTAGTTTAAGACTGAAGATCATGTATCTGACGACGATGATGTATATGGTGATGATGGTATCAAAAGAATATGAGTAAAGCATTAACAATTTAAATGTTTTAAAAATTAAAAAAAAAAAAAAACTAAAAATGAAAGTTGCTAAACCGCTTAAAGGAAAAATTTAAGAACTTTTTTTTAAAGTTTTTTAATTTTCAAACATTTTACACTTTTAAATCATAAAAATAATGATTAATACTCTTCCTATATATCTGATATTTTAAATATTACCTCATCTTGACCTTTGTTCATAAAATTAAAATAAACAAAATATAAATCATTTTCATTATTATGGATATATTTTAAATAAATACCCTTATCCCTTGTTAAACTCATACATATCTTGTTGTTTTCTTTATTATTTTAAAAATTACTTTTAATTTGTTTTATTTTTACCTACAAAAATTGTGTACAAATACTTGATTCTTCCCAAAGTATTTAAACAAAAATAAATAAACATTTATGTATTTTTTCTTTTGAAATTTAATTTTATCATAAACATGTCCGATATCAAGTTCATTGCTTTTTTTTACAATTTATTTTTTGCTACTTTTTCTACCTTTAAGTATATTGTGATTTTTTTTAAACGTATGTACTTGTGAGGAGAATGGATGGATGGACGGCTGGTTGAATGTTTGGATATTAAATGTTGTTGGTCTACATTATTCATCGTGAGGGGTTATAAAGAGTAGAATGATTATGGCGCGTTCGTTTTTAACGTGAGGTTAAATATTTTATAAACATTGTTAATATAAAGAAATTGGCAAGTAAGTTTTCATTTAATCCACTTAAGCGTAAAATTAAAAGGGGATCTTTAATCATGTCAAAATGAGGAAATAGAGTGGGAATTTACCGAGGGGTTCATTATGATGGGATTTAAAATAGTTTAGTGCATTTTTTGTTGAGCAAATGGTGAAATTATTTCAATCTTCTTTTGTTGATTATGGTGATTTCCCTTAAACATCTTTACTTTATCAACTACATACTTACTTAATTTATATATCAGTTACAGCAATTAGGAAACGAAATTATTATGAAAATATTTCATTCATTTACATAAAATAATTCTTAAATTTTTAAAGTGAATCCCTGTATTAGTCAGATATTTCCAATTTCAGTGAGTCATCACGGTTATCAAAGTTGATATTGTTCGAAAGCCATACCACTAGCCCTCTTGCAATTAGCATGTTTAATGTCAGAACTAGAACTAAAATTGAACTAAAATTTAACTGAACTAGAATAAACTGCAAATGAACTAGTACTAAATTAGAACTGAACTAGTATTGTACTAGAACTGAACTATAACTGAACTCGATCTGCACTAGAACTTAACTACAACTGAATTCGGACTGAACTCGAACTGAACTAGAAATGAACTCGAACAGAAAAAGAACTGAATTAGAATTGAACTAAAACTGAATTAGAACTATACTAGAACCGAACTAGAACTAAACTAGAATAGAAGCAGAATTGAACTAGAACTGAGGTAGAACTGAACTAAAACGGAACTGGAACTGAACTAGAATTGAACGAGAATTGAACGAGAATTGAACGAGAACTGAACTAGAACTGGACTAGAACTGAACTAGAACTGAACTAGAACTGAACTAGAACTGAACTAGATCTGAACTAGATCTGAACTAGAACTGAACTAGAACTGAACTAGAACTGAACTAGAACTGAACTAGAACTGAACTAGAACTGAACTAGAACTGAACTAGAACTGAACTAGAACTGAACTAGAACTGAACTAGAACTGAACTAGAACTGAACTAGAACTGAACTAGAACTGAACTAGAACTGAACTAGAACTGAACTAGAACTGAACTAGAACTGAACTAGAACTGAACTAGAACTGAACTAGAACTGAACTAGAACTGAACTAGAACTGAACTAGAACTGAACTAGAACTGAACTAGAACTGAACTAGAACTGAACTAGAACTGAACTAGAACTGAACTAGAACTGAACTAGAACTGAACTAGAACTGATCTAGAACTGAATTAGAACTGAACTAGAACTGAACTACAACTAATATAGAATTGAACTAGAACTGAACTACAACTGAACTAGAACTGAACTACAACTGAATTAGAACTGATTTTGAACTTAACTAGATCTGAACTAGGTCTGAACTAGAACTGAACTAGAACTGAACTACAACTGATATAGAATTGAACTAGAACTGAACTACAACTGAACTAGAACTGAACTAGAACTGAACTAGAACTGAACTAGATCTGAACTAGATCTGAACTGAACTAGAACTGAACTAGAACTGAACTAGAACTGAACTAGAACTGAACTAGAACTGAACTAGAACTGAACTAGAACTGAACTAGAACTGAACTAGAACTGAACTAGAACTGAACTAGAACTGAACTAGAACTGAACTAGAACTGATCTAGAACTGAACTAGAGCTGAACTAGAATTGAAGTAGAGCTGAACTAGAACTGAACTAGAACTGAACTAGTACTGAACAAGAACTGAACTAGAACTGAACTAGAACTGAACTAGAACTGAACTAGAACTGAACTAGAACTGAACTAGAACTGAACTAGAACTGAACTAGAACTGAACTAGAACTGAACTAGAACTGAACTACAACTGAACTACAACTGATATAGAATTGAACTAGAACTGAACTACAACTGAACTAGAACTGAACTACAACTGAATTAGAAATGATTTTGAACTGAACTAGAATTGATGTAGAACTGAATAATTCCGTTAAACACGTTAGCAGAACTCTTGCAGGAAGTTCTGCTAAAAACTAAAACTTTTTATAACTCTATTAAATAGTATTTAAATAAAACTTCAAAGCTATAAATATTTAATTCGCAACCCAAATTCTAATTATTCAAATGACAATTGTTGCTCCATTGCAATAAAGCTAAATTAAAATTCACTGTTTTTGTGACATTCACTTTTCGCAGCTAAAGTTAGAATAAGTAATTTTTGTATAAAATTTCATTAAAAATTTTCTGAGTTTAAAGTAAATCGTTGCCATGCTTATTTTTTAAAAAATGTATTAAGATCAATAAACGATGTTAAATTGAACAGTTGGGGCAAAATTTTAACTATTTAAACTAAAGCGATATAATGATCTATGATCATTGTTAACGATACCATAAAATTTGGGACTTAAAGGACTAATCCAGCTATAGAAGTCAATTATGACCTACAATTGAGGTTAAACAATAGCTTTACACTGATCTAGGATTGATGTATTTACAGATCTTAGATTATCAAAATACTGTGATCTTCGTAACTATAAAATCAATTTTATTAACGCCATTTTTTTCTTAATAAAAATCATTAATGATTCATTTGAAAAAGAATTATTTTTTTATTAACATTATTACTTATAGTTTTATTGTATTTTTACCTTATCAATTTAAATTAAATCTAAAGAAATAGTAATTTATTATACACAATAACCACCACGATCATCAACATCATCATCTTCTAGCTCAAATCTAAGACATGTAAATAATTTCTTTATATAGTAATTTATATATAAAAAATAGTTCTTATCGGTTAAAGAAATTTTTTTACTTTAATTTGTTTATTATTATTAAAACAATATACTTTCTATTTTACAAATATTGTAAAATTGTTTAAGTTTAACTTCCGTTTTCAAGTTTTAAGTTTTCTGTAAAAATTTTTGGCTTTAATTTTGAAAAAAAAAAAATTAATCTAGATTTTATTAAAACTATTTCAATTTATTTATTTTGTTTTATTATTGTATGTTTTCTGTCCGTTTATTTTGTGAAAAATACGTGTTTTTTATATTTAATTATATTCAGTTTTGCAGTTTTATATTTAAATATTCAAGTCTTGTTTACCAGCTCTTTTTAACTACTCATTCTCTGAGGCTTTGTGTCTTTTTAAGACAATCGGAAATTGTTAAGTACTACATTGAAATTTATACGAAATTTGTTGTAATGTCATCTATGACAAAGACGGCTTCTCTTCAAATAACAACAGTAACGTAAAGGAATAACGCAAAAACGTTTGACATCAGTAATCTAGACACGCCCTTATGGTGGTCATTTGGGTATTATGCCAATTTTTCTTTTTTATAATATTACATTTCAATACTATTATGTAATTTCAATTAACATTTGTTTGTTTGAAAAAAATTGGGTGAGAAATTGAATTGGAAAAAAATTATATTAAAATCCTAAAATCGTTTTAGTTTTGACCTAGAAAATAACTATATCATATGAAATTGCAAACTTATGCATTTTCAAAATAAACTTTAAAACTTTGAGGAATCAAAATTTATATTAAAACTAATATTTCTATCTTAAAATGTTGTTTTATTAAATTTATATTATTTATAATAGTTCGAGAAGTTGCATTAATTCAAAACGTGTTATAGTGCAATTTTATATTCGATCGAAAATGTTAATTTTTTGCAAAATATATTAAATAGTAATATTTATTACGTGTTGCTTTAGCATTTAAAACTAAGGAGGTTAACATTAAGATTTAAAGTTTATCGTTAAAATATATTAAAATTTAGATATTTTAAAACCGGTGACTAATAGATCACAATATGAGTCAAGTAGAAACTAGAACTGAAGTAGAACTAAACGAGAACTAAAATAGAACTACATTTAATTGGAATTTAACTAAAACTGAACTAGAATTAAACTAGAACTGAACTAGAACTAAACTAGAACTGAACTAAAACTGAACTAGAACTGAAATAAAACTGAACTAGAACTGAACTAGAATTGAACTAGAACTGAACTAGAACTGAACTAGAACTGAACTTGAACTAGAACTGAACTAGAACTGAACTAAAACTGAACTAGAACTGAACTAAAACTGAACTAAAACTGAACTAAAACTGAAGTAGAACTAAACTAGAACTGAACTAGAACTGAACTAGAACTGAACTAGAACTGAACTAGAACTGAACTAGAACTGAACTAGAACTGAACTAGATCTGAACTAGAACTGAACTAGAACTGAACTAGATCCGAACTGAACTGATCTAGAATTGAACTAGAACTGAACTAGAATTGAACCAGAACTGAACTAGAACTGAACTAAAACTGAACTAGAACTGATTTAGAACTGAACTAGAACTGAACTAGAACTGAACTAGAACTGAAGTAGAACTGATCTAGAACTGAACTAGAACTGAAGTAGAACTGATCTAGAACTGATCTAGAACTGAACTAGAACTGAACTAGAACTGAACTAGAACTGAACTAGAATTGAACTAGAACTGAACTAGAACTGAACTAGAGCTGAACTAGAACTGAACTAGAACTAGAATTGAATTAGAATTGAAGTAGAACTGAACTAGAACTGAATTAGAACTGAACTAGAACTGAACTAGAACTGAACTAGAACTGAACTAGAACTGAACTAGAACCGAACTAGAACTGAACTAGAACTGAACTAGAACTGAACTAGAACTAGAACTGAACTAGAACTAGAACTGAACTAGAACTAGAACTGAACTAGAACTGAACTAAAACTGAACTAGAACTGAAGTAGAACTGAAGTAGAACTAAACTAGAACTGAACTAGAACTGAACTAGAACTGAACTAGAACTGAACTGAACTAAGCTAGAACCTGTTTTTAGGTCTAAATTGGAAATTAGATCTACAAATAAAGAATTGAAAAAAAAACGATCGAAACCAAAATTATAAACGAGTTGTTTGGTGTTTAAGATATGGAATAATTTTAAGATTCGCAGAGGACTTTAGATGATAATGTAAAGGCATCTAAACTTGGCAAATACTTCCATATAAAATAAAGTCATTTAAAGAAAAACCACACGATTTTGCATAAAAAACGCATTATTTTGTAATTAAAGCTTTAACTATAATAAAATACATATTTTTATTGTAACTAAAGCAAAAAAAAAAAACAGCAGAAAATTGCTTAATCTTTATTATTTTTAAAGAAAACGAAAAACTAAAAGAATTGATTTCTTTTACAAAACAAACAAAAAATTAAAATAAAAAGAAGTTGCTGTTTCAGCCATTCAATATTATCACTAAAGAACATTCACTGCACTCAACAATCAATTCACCGCCTTCGTCGTCAACCTCCTCTGCTGCCGCCTCATCACCCTCATTGTGGTGTTGTTGAACGAAAACAACGCCTTCAACACTACCATCAGCAGTATTGCCGCCACCACTACCACTACTACCACCACCATCAGCATTCTTTTTATTTTCCTCTATATTGGGGCTGTTTTTTGTGTTGTTTTGGGTGCTTTTGTCTGCGTCATCATCATCAACACCATTGTTATTGTCGTGGTTGCTTTTGATTTGTATATCATGATGTTGATTGTTGTCGGCTCTGCCGCAATATTGTTCAGCTGACTCATCAACAATATATTGACCGCCACAACGGCAATCATATGTATAAAGATATTTAGTTGTTTCCTCCTCACTTTCCTTTACCTTCTGACTGTGTTCTCCATCTCCATC
>NW_023995715.1:0-15000 GCF_015586225.1 Lucilia sericata | reverse complement strand
GCGACACTTTTTATAAATAAAAGTTTAATTAAATAGAAAATTTAAGAAAAAATTCTTAACAATTTTTAAAAATCTTTTAGTTAAAAGATTTAAATTTTCTTTTTTTCTTAAACAATTTTATGGAAATTTCTTTTATTCAATTTTATTTAGATGACATCATCATTTTTCATGTACTCCCAGTACATAAATTCAAAATACACTCAGCCTAACAGCAGCCAAAAACAAAAAAACATTCGTGGCTTGTTTTTTACCCACACACAAACAAAGTCTCACTAAATTTGTATACCTATTCCACCAACTTGTTTTTATCTAAATTCCCATAAAAATTATAAAAAAAAAAAATTATAAAAAAAAATTCTTTAGAAATTCAAATACTTTAACGTTTAGTGTTTTTGCTTTAGAAAGTTTTATTTTATTATTGAAATCTTAGCTTTAAAAAAGCTTTTTTAATGTTTGTTGTAGTGTACTTGCTAGTGACCTAATTCAAGAAAAATTACCGACTGCATTCTTTAAACTACAACGCCCATCAAGTGCAAACTTTTGTAGAGTTAAAAAAATTATTTAAATTTTGAGAATCTCTAAAGAGTATTTTTATTAGTTTTGTAAATATTTTTATATTTTTCTATTCGAATTCTCGATTTGAATTCTTTATTTACAGAAGAGTGGTAGAGATTCGAAATGAATCATATTTTTTCTTTTCTATTCTAAGGGAATTTTATTGATTTTTACAAATAAAATCAATTTTAAATTTTTGGATTTATTTATTTCAATTATGAATTTGAATCTTTTTATGTTTAAATTCAAAATTTTCAAATTTCAATTTGTTAATACGAATTTTAAAAATTTAATTTCTTTATTATAGTTCAGTATAGAACTGAACTATGGTTGACTTTTAATCCAGTTCAGTTCTGGATCATTTCTTGTTCAGTTCTAGTTCAGTTGTAGTTCAGTTCTAGTTCAGTTCTAGTTCAGTTCTAGTTCAGTTCTAGTTCAGTTCTAGTTCTAGTTCAGTTCTAGTTCAGTTCTAGTTCAGTTCTAGTTCAGTTCTAGTTCAGTTCTAGTTCAGTTCTAGTTCAGTTCTAGTTCAGTGCTAGTTCAGTTCTAGTTTCAGTTTCTAGTTCAGTTCTAGTTCAGTTCTAGTTCAGTTCTAGTTCAGTTCTAGTTCAGTTCTAGTTCAGTTCTAGTTCAGTTCTAGTTCAGTTCTAGTTCAGTTCTAGTTCAGTTCTAGTTCAGTTCTAGTTCAGTTCTAGTTCAGTTCTAGTTCAGTTCTAGTTTCAGTTCTAGTTCAGTTCTAGTTCAGTTCTAGTTCAGTTCTAGTTCAGTTCTAGTTCAGTTCTAGTTCAGTTCTAGTTCAGTTCTAGTTCAGTTCTAGTTCAGTTCTAGTTCAGTTCTAGTTCAGTTCTAGTTCAGTTCTAGTTCAGTTCTAGTTCAGTTCTAGTTCAGTTCTAGTTCAGTTCTAGTTCAGTTCTAGTTCAGTTTCTAGTTCAGTTCTAGTTCAGTTCTAGTTCAGTTCTAGTTCAGTTCTAGTTCAGTTCTAGTTTCAGTTCTAGTTCAGTTTCTAGTTCAGTTCTAGTTCAGTTTAGTTCAGTTCTAGTTCTAGTTTTGTTCAGTTCGTTCTAGTTTTTTCTAGTTCTTCTAGTTCAGTTCTAGTTCAGTTCTAGTTCAGTTCTAGTTCAGTTCTAGTTCAGTTCTAGTTCAGTTCTAGTTCAGTTCTAGTTCAGTTCTAGTTCAGTTCTAGTTCAGTTCTAGTTCAGTTCTAGTTCAGTTCTAGTTCAGTTCTAGTTCAGTTCTAGTTCAGTTCTAGTTCAGTCTGGTTCAGTTCTAGTTCAGTTCTAGTTCAGTTCTAGTTCAGTTCTAGTTCAGTTCTAGTTCAGTTCTAGTTCAGTTCTAGTTCAGTTATAGTTCAGTTCTAGTTCAGTTCTAGTTCAGTTCTAGTTCAGTTCTAGTTCAGTTCTAGTTCAGTTCTAGTTCAGTTCTAGCTCAATGCTAGTTCACGTATTCAAATATTATATTTGAACTTTTATTAAAGAAATGCACGTTGTAAAGTGGAAAATACTCTTATTGAAACAAATAAAATGTTTATACTTTGATCTAAATAATTAGATTGTTTTGAAACAATTAAATTGTTTATACTTTGATCTAAATAATTAGATTTTATACATATTTACATGAGGAGAAAATTACATAAAATAACTCTGAATAGAATTGTTTATTAATTTGTTTAACTGCAATTAGTAAATGTTTATAATTTAAAATACAGAAATATTTCTTTGTATCTATCTGTTAATCATTTTCGTTTGTTTTTTTTTTTCGAATGTTAAATAAACAAAACATATGAATAAATGATGACTCATACAGGTTTTAGTATGAATTTCATGTTAGGCATTAATTTTGGTTTAAAAAAAAAGATATTTAACTTGTCTGTTTTGTATGTTTATTTTGTCTTAGATAAAATTTTTACTTATTTTTAATATAAATAATAATCACGAGTTTTATGTGAATACATACTTTAGAATATACTGGAAATTTTGGGGTGAAGAAAAAACACCAACTAATTTATGTCATAAATAATTAACATAACAGGCAGTGATTTTACGTTACAGTCTATTGAAAATTTACAAATTTTAGCAGATTGTTTTGAATTATTAAGAAAACTATTAAATAATGAAAAATTGCAAAAATATTTATTGTACATCCTTATAATATATGTTTGTATATCTGTAGCTATTCCATTTTTTACTTTGTTTTCAAATTACCTTATCACTTCGTGTTCAATTTTTTTGTTTGTTTGTTTATTTTTTTTAATTAAACATGAATTTATTTTCTACAATTTTTTTATTTATCTAATGAAATGAGTGTGTAATTTTCTCCCTACAAATGATATTTGACTGATTATACAAAACAATTATTTTTAAAATATTGTGTGGTTTTTTTTTATTTTATGTGAATTTTATTTATTTCGAGTGAAACTGGTTTGTAGTTATTTTAGTATAAAAATATCTATATATTTTTATTTCAAAAACACGCAATTTTATAAAGAACAATTTATGATATTCATGGAGTTGTGGCTTTTATAAATGGTAAAGAAAACCCAAATTTAAAGAAGTAATCTTATGATGATAAAAATTTTAAAAATTAAATGTATTCATAACGAACTAATCTTATACAAACTGTTTAAATTCAGCTCCAGTTCAGCTCTAGTTCAGTTCTAGTTCAGTTCTAGTTCAGTTCTAGTTCAGTTCTAGTTCAGTTCTAGTTCAGTTCTAGTTCAGTTCTAGTTCAGTCCTAGTTCAGTTCTAGTTCAGTTCTAGTTCAGTTCTAGTTCAGTTCTAGTTCAGTTCTAGTTCAGTTCTAGTTCAGTTCTAGTTCAGTTCTAGTTCAGTTCTAGTTCAGTTCTAGTTCAGTTCTAGTTCAGTTCTAGTTCAGTTCTAGTTCAGTTCTAGTTCAGTTCTAGTTCAGTTCTAGTTCAGTTCGAGTTCTAGTTCAGTTCTAGTTCAGTTCTAGTTCAGTTCTAGTTCAGTTCTAGTTCAGTTCTAGTTCAGTTCTAGTTCAGTTCTAGTTCAGTTCTAGTTCAGTTCTAGTTCAGTTCTAGTTCAGTTCTAGTTCAGTTCTAGTTCAGTTCTAGTTCAGTTCTAGTTCAGTTCTAGTTCAGTTCTAGTTCAGTTCTAGTTCAGTTCTAGTTCTGTTCTAGTTCAGTTCTAGTTCAGTTCTAGTTCAGTTCTAGTTCAGTTCTAGTTCAGTTCTAGTTCAGTTTCTGTTCAGTTCAGTTCTAGTTCAGTTCTAGTTCAGTTCTAGTTCAGTTCTAGTTCAGTTCTAGTTCAGTTCTAGTTCAGTTCTAGTTCAGTTCTAGTTCAGTTCTAGTTCAGTTCTAGTTCAGTTCTAGTTCAGTTCTAGTTCAGTTCTAGTTCAGTTCTAGTTCAGTTCTAGTTCAGTTCTAGTTCAGTTCTAGTTCAGTTCTAGTTCAGTTCTATTTCAGTTCTAGATCCGTTCTAGTTCCGTTCTAGTTCAGTTCTAGTTCAGTTCTAGTTCAATTATAGTTCAGTTCTGGTTTAGTTCTAAATCTCTTCTGGTTCTCTTCTACTTCAGTTAAAATTTACTTCTGGCTCTCTTCTAGTTCTGTTCTAGTTATTTTCTAGTTCAATTCTAGTTCTGTTCTAGTTCTGTTCCAGTTCTGTTTAGCCTGTCACATGTAAGGTTTTAATTGTGCCATCAAACAACTGAAATATATATTTCGAAAGCTAAACGATACTCGTCTGTCTTCTTTTAATATTCATTTAATTTTGCATTTCTCTGCTCTCTATATTTTAATTTAGAAAGTACATACAAAACGTATATGCACGAATGAATGTATATACCAAAAGATACACAAGTTCAAGGTGCTTGGTGCTCTATATATGTTATACTCTCGTTTGGTACCTAAACTCATTTCTATATAGATAAAATATCGAGTATTAACAATATGTTCAAATTAAACTCAAGTGAATGTGTTGAATATAAAAGTGAAAGTTTTGTTTATACATATATACAGACATGCGGATGTACATATATAAGTAAAAGTGCAGACATATAATGCAGACATATGAGTACTTTAAACCACCAACAGTTTTTGGTAATATCATCATCTAAATATTTACATACAGGGGCCAATAGACAGACAGACTGTTGCTAGAGAGCTGATAGTATGTATAAATGTGGGGAGAAAATTGTGCGTGCTAGTAAAAATCTCTAGAAAATACATAAAATTTTGAAAGGGCATTTTATTACTACTTTTTACTACCGACTAGTGGGAGTGATTGTGGTAGAAATCATTTTGTCTATATGTACATATATTTTATATATAAATTTGAAAGGTACTTTTTGTTTTAACTAAGAGATTGTGTAGTTTTGTTTGTTTTTATTTTTATATATAAAACTATATAGAAGAGTAGAAAACATCATATTTTCTTACATGATGACATCATGCAAATATATTTTGTTTGTTTAGCTGAAGCCAACACTGACAAACAAATTTGATTAGCATTTGTTTTAGAAAAATATATGGCGTATAAGAGAAATCTATAAATCAATACCAAAGATTATAGAAATTCAAAAGAAATGGCAGAATAGCACAACTAAGGGGAGCACAACTTTCAGCAGCTTCTTGGTTTCAGAATTGATACCCTAAATGGATTAAAATCTCTTATATCATCTTTACTTAATGGTATCAGCACAATTTTATGTTATTGTAAAAGCGTTTAATTGTAATAAGGAATACAACAGGGATTATTGGGGTATTATGACCACTGGGCAACAGAAGACAGTAATAGGTTTAACCTAAATTCTATGTAAAGTTATGGTAAACAACTTTCTTCTTCTCCTCCTACTCTAAATGACCTATCAAATATAAAAAAACAAACATTCATGTCTACAATCAAAGATCTTAATGGCTTTTTGGCCCCCTACCAACTTAATAAACATAATATGTTTATAACCATATAGGCGCCTTAAAATCTAAAACAAAACTTAGTAGTTGGCAATATTGATGACAGTATTAGTTGTTTTTTGTTTTAATAGAAACAGAAACATGAACAAACCTTAAAAATTAACGTAAAAAATTTATTTTACTTAAAGCAATGTTTGAATTGAATGAGGGTTAAATTTCAAGGCTTTTTTTCTTGAATTTTTTTCTCCTAATAAAAAAAAAAAAAAACTATGATGTAATTTAATAATACATAAAAGAACACTTCAAGAGAGGAAGATTTTTTTTTATGTAATTGTACTCTGTATGTGGGCACTTTGTTTAAAAATTGTTTCTCACATTTTTTTTCTTCTTACATATAAGATTTTATTATTTAAGTATTTGGTAATTGCTAAAATATATTTAAGTATCTTCAATTTACTTGTTATGCTTTAATAAATCTCATATTTTTTTCTTATATCTTTACAGTTAATTTTTTTAATTTAAACCAAAAAACCAACTCCCTCCAAAAAAAAACCAAACAAAATGAGCTCAGCTGAATACTATCCATTCAAGGTAACTATAAAAAATTAAATTTAATTAGATTTATTAATAAGATATCAAATGTAAGAAGCCTAGTTAAACTAGAAGTTAAAGTAACTCAGTTCTAGTACAGTTCTAGTTCAGTTCTAATTCAGTTCTAGTTCAGTTCTAGTTCAGTTCTAGTTCAGTTCTAGTTCAGTTCTAGTTCAGTTCTAGTTCAGTTCTAGTTCAGTTCTAGTTCAGTTCTAGTTCAGTTCTAGTTCAGTTCTAGTTCAGTTCTAGTTCAGTTCTAGTTCAGTTCTAGTTCAGTTCTAGTTCAGTTCTAGTTCAGTTCTAGTTCAGTTCTTCTAGTTCAGCTTTCTCAGTTCAGTTCAGTTCTAGTTCAGTTCTAGTTCAGTTCTAGTTCAGTTCTAGTTCAGTTCTAGTTCAGTTCTAGTTCAGTTCTAGTTCAGTTCTAGTTCAGTTCTAGTTCAGTTCTAGTTCAGTTCTAGTTCAGTTCTAGTTCTAGTTCAGTTCTAGTTCAGTTCTAGTTCAGTCTAGTTCAGTTCTAGTTCAGTTCTAGTTCAGTTCTAGTTCAGTTCTAGTTTCAGTTCTAGTTCAGTTCTAGTTCAGTTCTAGTTCAGTTCTAGTTCAGTTCTAGTTCAGTTCTAGTTCAGTTCTAGTTCAGTTCTAGTTCAGTTCTAGTTCAGTTCTAGTTCAGTTCTAGTTCAGTTCTAGTTCAGTTCTAGTTCAGTTCTAGTTCAGTTCTAGTTCAGTTCTAGTTCAGTTCTAGTTCAGTTCTAGTTCAGTTCTAGTTCAGTTCTAGTTCAGTTCTAGTTCAGTTCTAGTTCAGTTCTAGTTCAGTTCTAGTTCAGTTCTAGTTCAGTTCTAGTTCAGTTCTAGTTCAGTTCTAGTTCAGTTCTAGTTCAGTTCTAGTTCAGTAGTTCTAAGTTCAGTTCTAGTTCAAGTTCATTCAAGTTCAGTTCTAGTTCAAGTTCAGTTCTAGTTCAAGTTCAGTTCTAGTTCAAGTTCAGTTCTAGTTCAGTTCTAGTTCAGTTCTAGTTCAGTTCAGTTCTAGTTCAGTTCTAGTTCAGTTCTAGTTCAGTTCTAGTTCAGTTCTAGTTCAGTTCTAGTTCAGTTCTAGTTCAGTTCTAGTTCAGTTCTAGTTCAGTTCTAGTTCAGTTCTAGTTCAGTTCTAGTTCAGTTCTAGTTCAGTTCTAGTTCAGTTCTAGTTCAGTTCTAGTTCAGTTCTAGTTCAGTTCTAGTTCAGTTCTAGTTCAGTTCTAGTTCAGTTCTAGTTCAGTTCTAGTTCAGTTCTAGTTCAGTTCTAGTTCAGTTCTAGTTCAGTTCTAGTTCAGTTCTAGTTCAGTTCTAGTTCAGTTCTAGTTCAGTTCTAGTTCAGTTCTAGTTCAGTTCTAGTTCAGTTCTAGTTCAGTTTCTAGTTCAGTTCTAGTTCAGTTCTAGTTCAGTTCTAGTTCAGTTCTAGTTCAGTTCTAGTTCAGTTCTAGTTCAGTTCTAGTTCAGTTCTAGTTCAGTTCTAGTTCAGTTCTAGTTCAGTTCTAGTTCAGTTCTAGTTCAGTTCAGTTCTAGTTCAGTTCTAGTTCAGTTCTAGTTCAGTTCTAGTTCAGTTCTAGTTCAGTTCTAGTTCAGTTCTATTTCAGTTCTAGTTTTAGTTTTTGTTCAGTTCTAGATTAGTTTTGTTCAGTTCAAGTTTCGATTAACCTTTTCAAAAAGTTCAAACTTTTTCCATAAATTTTAAGATATAAATATAATTGAAGTGGCCCTTATTAAAATAAAATTAAAACGATTACAATCTACGCATTAATAATTAATTTGAAAATTCCAATAATTTTCAAGTATGTACAACAGCAGGTTTTGTCTTTATGAGATTTTAATTACCTTCCAGAGGCAGTAAATTTTTGTACAAAATTTTATCACTAAAACCATCTTATCTTTGTGGCAGAGACACATATTAATTTTTCTACATACATATTAATTGAAATAAACAAATATGAAAGTAGATAATATTATATGAATAATAAACAAAAGGTTTACTTTATTAATAAACGATATTTTTAAACAAATTGTTCATTTAGAGAAGAAAAAAAAAAAAGAGAGAGCGAAAAATATTTTACTAATGTAGAAAATGATTCATGTTTGTCATGTAGATGTGCGGTTGGAATTTTTAAAATTTTATTAGTGTTTCCTAGTATTAATTTTAAAGTGGTGTTAAAGAGTATTAAATCATTAATATTTCAAGTACATAATTGTAATTATTATTGAGGGTTTGGTTAAGTGAATCATAAAAGTAATTAATAAGATTTTAAAAATAGTTTTTCTAGTGGAATGTTTAGAAATTATATATAAAATTTTTTCACTCTAGTGCACTCCCACTGTCTACCCTGCTGATCCCTTTGATCCCGTCGAAGATGCCAGCATTTTGCGCAAAGCCATGAAGGGCTTTGGCACCGATGAAAAGGCCATTATTGAAATTTTGGCCCGTCGCGGCATTGTTCAACGCTTGGAAATCGCCGAAGCCTTCAAAACCTCTTTCGGCAAAGATTTAATCTCCGATTTGAAATCCGAATTGGGTGGTAAATTCGAAGATGTTATCATTGCCCTCATGACTCCCCTGCCACAATTCTATGCCCAAGAATTACACGATGCTGTAGCCGGTTTGGGTACCGATGAAGAAGCCATCATTGAAATTCTCTGCACTTTATCGAACTTTGGTATTAAGACCATTGCCCAGTTCTATGAACAAAGCTTTGGCAAATCCCTAGAATCAGACTTGAAGGGTGATACCTCAGGACATTTCAAGCGTTTGTGTGTATCTTTGGTGCAAGGCAACCGTGATGAAAATCAAGTAAGTTATACTACGAAGTCAATAAGTTAAAACAAGTTTTTATAATATTGTTCCATTTGAAAGGGTGTCGATGAAGCTGCTGCTGTGGCCGATGCCCAAGCCTTATACGATGCCGGTGAAGGTCAATGGGGCACCGAAGAATCAGTATTCAATTCCATTTTAGTTACCCGCTCCTACCAACAATTACGCCAAATCTTTTTGGAATACGAAAACTTGGCTGGCCATGATATCGAAAAAGCCATCAAACGTGAATTCAGCGGCGCAGTTGAGAAGGGCTTCTTAGCCATTGTCAAGTGCTGCAAGTCAAAAGTTGACTATTTTGCCGAACGTTTGTATGATTCTATGCACGGTTTGGGCACTAAGGATAAGACTTTAATTCGTATCATTGTCAGCCGTTCGGAAATTGATTTGGGCGATATTAAAGAAGCATTCCAAAATAAATATGGCAAGAGTTTGGAATCCTGGATTAAGGTGAGTTTAATTTTTTTTTTAAATTTCTTTTTTTTTTCACGTATTGTGGTGTTTGGTTTACTTTATTCATTACACTTTAAAATTTACTAATTTTGTTCTCAGTCTGTCTGTCTTTTTGTTTTTGGTCTGTTTTATGTTTTTCTTTCTTTAATTTCTGTTACAAATCAATTGCATGTCTTTTTTAAAATAATTTTTTAACAAATTTTAACTGTAGTTGGGCTTTTTATTGAGGATGAATGAATTTTTCGAACATTCAGTAATCAGATGAAACTTACTCTATAACTTGTACAAATGCTATATATTTTGATTAATTTTAAAAATCAGTCAAATATTCACTTTTTTGAAATTTCGAAATTAAGTTCGAATTTTTCGAACATAGAAAAATTATATGAAATTTATACTAAAACTTGTAAAAATACTTGAAAAAACGATTTTATTTGAAAATTTAGCTAATATCAACTTTTTGGAAATTTCGAAATTAAGTTCGAATTTTTCGAACATTCAAAAAACTTAATAAATCAGTTTAAAACTTCGAATTCATATAAAAATAATAACAATTTTATGATTTTACATTAAAAATTTTAGAAATTTGTGAATTTTGAAATTTCGAAATTAAGTTCGAATTTTTCGAAAATTCAAATATCATATGAAATTTACTCTAAAACTTGTAGAAATGCTAAAAATTTCAAGTTATTCTAAAAATTAGCTAAAAATTCACTTTTTCGAAATTTCGAAATTAAGTTCGAATTTTTCGAACATACAAAAAACCGTACATCTGTTTAAAACTTCTAATTTGTGTAAAACTAATAAACTTTTCATTATTTTATGTTAAAAATTATAAAAATTTGTTAATTTTGAAATTTCGAAATTAACTTCGAATCTTTCGAACATTACAAAAACATCATAAATCAGTTTAAAACTTCGAATTTATATGAAAGTAATAATAATTTGATGATTTTACGAACAAATTTCTGTAAATTTTGCATATTTTGCAATTTCGAAATTAAGTTCGAATTTTTCGAACATAGAAAAATGACCTTAAATAGGCTAAAATCTTCTAATTTATTTAAAAATATAAATAAGTTAATAATTTCATGTTCGAAATAATGAAAATTTGCCATTTTTTTTTTTTCAATTTCGAAATTAAGTTCGAATTTTTCGAACATAGAAAAATGGAACTAAAACCGCTTAAAATTTCAAATAAAAATTAAGTGTTTTTACTAATAAAATTGGGTAAATTTAACATTTTTGAAATTAAGTTCGAATTTTTCGAACATAGAAAAATGTTTTAAAAAGTGGGAAAATAACTAATTCATATAAAAATAATAATAATTTAATGATTTTAGAACTAAAATTATGTAAATTTTGCATATTTTACAATTTCGAAATTTTCGAACTTCTAAAATTTATACCAAAAATGTTAAAAATTCTAAATAAATTTAAAAATTATTAAAAATACATAATTTTAAGTAGGAATTTATAAGAAATAGGTAAAATTTGCCATTTTTGCAATTTCAAAATTTAATTCGAATTTTTCGAACATAAAAAAATAGTTTTAAAAAAGATAAAAATTAAAATTTTTCATATAAAATTAATAAGAATTACATGCTTTTAAGTTCGAAATTCATTTTAAATCAAAATTTTGAATTTCGAAATTAAGTTCGAAATTTTTGATTTTAATTTCAAAATAATTTTACATTTTTTTAGCCATTTTATGCATTTATTTACATTTAACCTTAACTAATGGAACATTTTTTACTTTTTGCGGCCATTTTTCCAAGTTCGAAAATTTTCGAACTTAATTTCGAAATTAAAAAAATCGATTTTTAAATACTTTTTTGGGTTTGTTAGCACTTTTTACATGAAATAAGATAAAATTTTATGCATTTCATGCAATTTTTTCAAGTTTGAAAATATTCGAACTTAACTTCGAAAATGAAAAAATTTACTTTTTATGTAAGTTTTTGCTTTTTTAAACATTTAACTTTGACTAAGTATAAATTGTTTACTTTTTGCGGCCATCTTTCCAAGTTCGAAAATTTTCGAACTTAATTTCGAAATTTAAAAAAACGACTTTTGAATACTTTTTTGGGTATTTATCACTTTTGACATGAAATAAGATAAATTTTTATACATTTCATAAAATTTTTTCATGTTCGAAAATTTTCGAACTTAAATTCGAAATTTAAAAAATGTACTTTTTAAGCAATTTTTGGTTTTATAAGCAACTAACCTTGATTAGTTGAACATTTCTTACTTTTTGCGGCCATTTTTCCAAGTTCTAAAATTTTCGAAATTTAAAAAATTTACTTTTTAAGTAGTTTTTTGCTTTTATTCATAGTTAAACTTAATTAGGTGAAATTTTTATGACTAAACAGGAGTCAAAATAGATTTTAAAAGAACAAAACTAGATGTTATCAAAATATTTTCTGAATTATTAGTCTCAGCCCTTTTTTTATTATTTTTTTTTTTTTTTTTTCATTAACAAAATTTTTTTCAATGTTGTTTTAATGTGCTTTTTTGAAATGATTTAAAACTTTTTAAAATGTTTAAGAAACATTTAAATATTTTCTTCCTTCCTAACGGTGCGGTTATTTATTAAAACTTTAAAAGGAGAACAACCTTTTTTTAATTTTGTGCTCTATTTCTTAAAAAAAAAAAAACAAACAAAAATTTAAAAAAAAACTTTGCAAAAATTTCCCTTTAAAATTGAAATTAATTAAAACAAATCCTTCGTTATTTGCAGGGCGATACTTCTGGCGATTACAAGCGTGCCCTATTGGCGATTGTTGGATACTAAAACAAAAACTTAAAAAAAAGATAAAAAATCTCAGAAATTTATAGAAAACTGCACAATTTATTATCATTATTATTATTATGATAAATAACTTAATATATATAAAAAACAAAAACAACTACAACTAATTATTAAGACCTTAATCTGCCTTGAAATTGTAACAACGCAAAGTTCAAAACTGAAACATTTTTGTCTCTCAAATCGAATAACAATTTTTTTATACACAAGTAGTTTTTTTCTAAAATATTAAATAGTTATACATATTTTGGGTAGCAACTAACTGTTAAACTATTAAAAAATGACAATTTTAAGTAAGAATTATTATTAAAATATTTGTACAAAAACAAACAAAAAAAGCCCAATGACATAATAAACTCTTACTTTTCTGTTTTTTTTTATATATAAACTATATACTTACTTCCTATTTGTTGTATTTGTTTTTTATTTAAACATACATACTACATTCATATATACATACATACTTTATATATACATATATAAATACTTGGTATATTATTAAAACTGTTTTGTTTATTTACTACTTAACTTAAACTACCCAAATCCATTACTTTTTTCATCTTGTTATTTTGTATTTTATTTTTAATATTTTTTTTTATTAAAATATGTATAAAAAACATAAAAACTAAAAAAATAATACAAAAATTAATAAAATAAACAATACGTTTATGGTTTTTATTTGGTAACATATTTAATAGAAAATAGTTTTAGTTTTAAAAAATTTAAAGAAAAAGGGACAACAAAAGTTAGAAAACTTATAATTTCTAACCAAAAACTTCATAAATTTCCTAAAATTTCTAAACATAAAGAAATTTTTCAAAAATTTCTCCTGACACTGAAAAATTTTTCATAATTTTTTTCTAAACTTTCTTAAATTCTCCAAATTTTTGGAAAAATTCAAAATACAATTTTTTTTACCAATTTTCACCTTAAATGTACAAAAATACAAAAAATTTACAAAAAAAAAATCGACTTTTGCATTTTCGAAATTAAGTTCGAAAATTTTCGAACATGAAAAAATTACCTGAAATGTATAAAATTGTATCTTATTTCCTGTTTAAAGTGATAAACGCCCAAAAAATTATTAAAAACTCGATTTTTTAAATTTTGAAATTAAGTTCGAAAATTTTCGAACATGGAAAAATTACAGCAAAATCAATAAAAGGTTTAAGCATGAACAAAAGTCAAAAACTGCCTAAAAAGTAATTTTTATAAATTTCGAAATTAAGTTCGAAAATTTTCGAACATGGAAAAATTGCATGAAATGTGTAAAATTTTATGTTATTTCCTATTAAAAGTGATAAATATCCAAAAAAGTATTAAAATGTCAATTTTTACAATTTCGAAATTAAGTTCGAAAATTTTCGAACATGAAAAAATTTCCTGAAATGTATAAAATTTTATCTTATTTCATGTTAAAAGTGATAAATACCCAAAAAAGTATTAAAAAGTCGATTATAATAAGTTCGAAAGTTTTCGAACTTGCAAAAATACCAGCAAAAAGTGTAAAATGTTCACCTAGTTAAGCTTAAATGTGAATAATTGCATAATATGGAAATTTAGTTCGAAAAATTTTCGAACATAGAAAAATTGCAACAAAAAACGTAAACTTTGTTCTAATCAAGGTTAAATATGTATTAAAGTAAAAACAATATTAGAAAGTCAATTTTATAGATATAACTATTGTCATGACAGTAAGCTGATCTATAGTCAAGACTATAGATTGATCTATTGTCAAGACAGATACTGATTTATAGTTATGATTGTAGACTGATGAATAGTAAAGACTATAGATTGATCTATAGTCTAGACTATAAAATGATCAATAGTCAAGGCAATACGCTGATCAATAGTCAAGACTATGGACTGATCTAGAATCTAGACTATATACTGATTTATAGTCTAGACTATAGACTGATCTATAGTCATAATTGTAGACTGAGCAATAGTCAAGACAGTGATCAATAGTAAAAACTTTATACTGATCTATATTCTATACTATAGAGTGATCAATAGTCAAGGCAATAGACTGATATATAGTCAAGACTATAGACTGATCAATAGTTAAGACTATAGACTGATCTTAAATCTAGACTTTAGACTAATTTATAGTCTAGACTCTAGACTAATTTATAGTCTAGACTATAGACTGATCTATGGTCTAAACTGACTGATCTATAGTCTTTACTATAGACTAATCTATAGTCTATCCTATAGACTCTATTGTCAAGACTGAAAACTGAACTATATATATATTGATATATATATAATCAATACTATAGATTGATCTATAGTCATGAATATTGACTGATCAGTAGTTATGATAAAAGACTGTAAAGACTATATAGTCATGACTATAGTCTGGATTATAGGCTGATCTATAGTCTAGACTATAGACAGATCTATAGTCTAGACCATAGACTGTTCTATAGTCTAGACTATAGACTGTTCTATAGTCTAGACTATAGACTATTCTATAGTCTAGACTATAGACTGTTCTATAGACTATATACTGATCTTTAGTCTAAAATGTAGACTGATCTACAGTCTAGACTATGATTGATCGAACGTAAAGACTATATAGTCATGACTATATACTGATCTATAGTCTAGACTAATCTAAAGTTTAGACTATAGACTGATCTATAATCAAGACTATAGTCGGATCTTTAGTCTAAAATGTAGACTGATCTACAGTATAGACTGATCTATAGTCTAGACTATAGACTGATCTGTATCTATAGTCTAGACTATAGACTGATCTGTATCTATTGTCTAGACTATAGACTGATCTGTATCTATAGTCTAGACTATAGACTGATCTGTATCTATAGTCTAGACTATAGACTGATCTATAGGCTAGACTATAGACTATAGTCTAGACTATAG
>NW_023995714.1:0-82722 GCF_015586225.1 Lucilia sericata | reverse complement strand
CTAACTAACTAACTAACTAACTAACTAACGAAACTAAACTAACTAAAACTAAGACTAACTAACTAACTAACTAACTAACTAACTAACTAACGAACTAACTAACTAACTAACTAACTAACTAACTAACTAACTAACTAACTAACTAACTAACTAACTAACTACCTAACTAACTAACTAACTAACTAACTAACTAACTAACGAACTAACTAACTAACTAACTACTAACTAACTAACTAACTAATTTTACGTCGTTTAAATAAAAAGTCTTTAATTCATTCTAAAAAGTCGTCGTTTTACTAAAAAGTTGATGTTTTTTTAAAAATCAACCTTGGTACTAAACTGACGTCATTTTTTATTTGACAACAATTTTTACGGAAACCAAATATTCGATTGTTTTATCATGGGAAAGTTCGTAGCTCCCTAAACGGCAAAAATCGCAAATTACTCCTAAATTTGTGATCCGATTAAAAGTTTTTTTATTAAAGTTTTAATGTTTTTTAATGCCACTGGAGGGCAAATTATATAGACGTATTTTTTATACAAAACTTTTGCCATAGTAAAAAAAATCCCTTTCACATTAGAAAATATTAGATATAAACTATGAAAATATTTATTTATGAACTTTTAAAATATATTTTAAACACCCTGTTATTGTTTATAACTTTAAATACAACTCTGCATATTAAAAACAGCCAATCCAAGAAAGCAAAACAAAAAGAAACATTGCAATTTGCGCGTGTTTTTTAATTCCCTTTTGCTATTACATTCCTCTGCTACCATTGCATTATTTCAATGCCAAAAGAGGGGAATTGAAAAGAAAACAAAAAAACATTAGAGAAAACAAAAAGAGACAAGAATACAAAAATTTCTTTTTGTTGTACAAATGGCGGTTCATTAACAAATTGAAACGCTAACCGAACCGAAACATATGGGAAAAGTTAAATAGTTGTTTAAAACAAGGGAATAGTTTGGAATAGAGAGAGTTAAGACAGAAAAAGAAACAATAGTAAAAGAAGGTGGAAAAAAAGACCGACACAACGACAAAACACAGAAGAGAAGCGTGTGTGTTAATTTATAATTTTTTGTGTGGTGTTATAAAAGGCTAGAGGAATTATTATTTTATTAAAAAAAAACGGAATAAAATCAAGAAAATTTAATAAAATTTTGATTTTGTTATTGCTTTGCGGGCAAAAAGGAAATTGAATAAAAAAAAGTTTTAAAAATTTAAAGGAAATTGTGGGTTTTTCACTTTTAAAAGAAAGCCACAAAATACTTTAGAAAAGGTGAGTATTAGGGGAAAATTTGTAAAAGAAAATAACTTATAAAGTGTTGGTAGTTAATATTTTTGATTTGCTTGCGATGATATAAATTAGCAAATTAATTAAAAATTCATATTTTTGTATTTTTCTTTTTTTTCGCTGTGTTTCATTTCTTTCTATCAACGTTATGTTGTACTGTTGTTTTTGTTGTTGGATACTAATCTTTGATTAAACGAAAACTCTCTTAATATATGTGTGTGTGTGTATGTTTGCTTGATTGTGTGTGTTGTGTGAAAAACAAAGAGGAGGAAAATCTTAAAACCATTTTCTTCTCTCACATTTAAGATAGACATTGAACTTGTTGTAAAGCAGGAAATTTACAAAAATAAAAGAAAATTAAAAGTATTTTTAACTATTAAGCAAAATAAAAGAAAATTTTGCAAAAATTAATAAAAACTCAATTTGCTGATTGTATTAAATATTACGTCTTTTAGAGCTGCCAACATATCAACGAGCGTGCAGCGATCGATTGATCATTAAGTGGTTGGCAGAAGCAGATCATCATCATCACCCAAACCCAGCAACAGCCACCCAGAAGTAATAGTAGCAAATATTTTCTGCTATACACACGCACAGACACATATCGTCTCATCCAAAGGAAGAAAAAAAAAAAAGAAACACTATCCCCTGTTTGTCTAACAATAGAAGTCCAAACAAGATTTATCATTAACATACGCACTTTTTCAACATTTTCGCCTTCACTCAACTCAACACGTACGCAAGGTGCGCGCTTTAAGCAGCCAACATACATATAGTGACAAGTTCTTGTACAACAAATCAAAAGCCGCCAACAACAAATATTTTCTTGATCTGAAGAAAACTTGTAAAGGAAAAATATTACCCTTAACATTAGCAATAGCAACATAATTTTTATTATTTAACTGCAACAGCAGCAGCAACAATAAGAAAATAACAGCAACAACAACAACTACAGCAAACATGGAAAAAAGAATAGAATTGGAAAGACGCGCTCGTAAAGCTAATCAAGTAAGTTAATATGTGTATTTTATACTTTAACAATTATTGAAATATTTTTCTTAAAAAATTATGTTTCTTTTGATAAATAATTTCATAATTAAAAAAAAAAATATGAAGCAAATTATTTAAACAGCTTTGCCAACTGTTTGCACATAAATACCGTATCAAAATGTTGCCATATTTTTAAGTGGCAATTTGTAGCCGGCACTAAGCTGATTTTTCGACAGTCTAAATTTTCTAAATATTCTTGCACAAATACCTCATATTAAAAGACTCTATATCGTGTTTTAAAACCTAGTTCAGATTTAGGATAAAATTTTGGAACTCCTATAGTTCGAGTTTACATGTCCGCTTTTTTACAAGTTTGATATTGTTGGCGTTTATTGACTTTACTTTTTTTAAATTCATTACTCGCCTTTTTTGCAAGGTTGTGACTTTGTTAGGAGTTAGTCAACACTCAACTTCGACCTTTTAAGAAATTCGATTTATATAGGAATATTTTATAGGGTGCTATATATAGTTATGACAAAATTTCGACTTTTTCAATTTATGAAGTCAACATTCAGACTTTTTCAATTTATGAAGTCAACATTCAGACTTTTCAATTTACGTTAGATAGATAGATAGATAGATAGATAGATAGATAGATAGATAGATAGATAGATAGATAGATAGATAGATAGATAGATAGATAGATAGATAGATAGATAGATAGATAGATAGATAGATAGATAGATAGAAGATAGATAGATAGATAGATAGATAGATAGATAGATAGATAGATAGATAGATAGATAGATAGATAGATAGATAGATAGATAGATAGATAGATAGATAGATAGATAGATAGATAGATAGATAGATAGATAGATAGATAGATAGATAGATAGATAGATAGATAGATAGATAGATAGATAGATAGATAGATAGATAGATTGATAGATTGATGATAGATTGATGATAGAAAGATAGATAGATAGATAGATAGATAGATAGATAGATAGATAGATAGATAGATAGATAGATAGATAGATAGATAGATAGATAGATAGATGGATAGATAGATAAATAGATAGATAGATAGATAGATAGATAGATAGATAGATAGATAGATAGATAGATAGATAGATAGATAGATAGATAGATAGATAGATAGATAGATAGATAGATAGATAGATAGATAGATAGATAGATAGATAGATAGATAGATAGATAGATAGATAGATAGATAGATAGATAGATAGATAGATAGATAGATAGATAGATAGATAGATAGATAGATAGATAGATAGATAGATAGATAGATAGGTAGATAGATAGATAATAGATAGATAATAGATAAATAGATAGATAGATAGATAGATAGATAGATAGATAGATAGATAGATAGATAGATAGATAGATAGATAGATAGAGATAGATAGATAGATGAGTCTGGACATTCATCTAAAACACCTGTCAGTACTTATATATTTCAATGTGTAATAGAAAATCGAGTTCTGTAGCTGGAACAAAATGTCAATTTTTCTACTTTTTGAATTTTTGAAAAGTAGATTTTTCGACATTTTTCACCTCTTCGAATATTTTCCACTTTTCTAGGGAAAATAAATAAATGAATGTAGTTTCTTCAATGAAGAATCTTCATAGTTGAATTAAAAATAGGAAGAATTTTGGAATGTTTTTAAATATTTTTTAATCAGAAAAAATCAAAAAACTATTTATGTCTGTCCTGTCCTAAACCGATTCGGTTTCAAAACCGAGAAGGTTAAATTAATATAAATGCTATGGGCATTTTAAACACTTTTTCATTTAAATATATTTATTTTTCTGAATTTTGCGTTCAAATAAAAATTCGATTTACAGAACAACAAATTCGGTTTTAAAAGCTTCTCGGTTTTGAAAACAAATCGATTTACAGAACAGACATGATTATGACTTTTATCAGACATTTATTTCAAAAATCGATTCTTCGAATTTGTATTACAATATAGTCGACTTATCGATATTGTTAGGACAAAATGACGTTTTCGACTTTCAATTTTTCCAACATAAAGGTTCTTCGATTATTTTTAGTCAAATTAAAAGTTGAGTTTTTGCAATTATGAAAAGTCAACTTCACTTCTTTTAATTTACGAAAAGTCTAGTTTTTGACCTAACGTCTTTAGTAAAATCAGATTTTAATTAATTTTTTATACCAACTTTTTGAACAAAAAGTTGACTTCGACTTAAAAAAAAAACCGATTATCTAGGGCCACTTTATAATATGAATTTAAATAGTTAATATGTAGATAAAATTCCAAACTAAATGACTCATTTTACAAAAAGATAATAAGTTTCTATATTATATTAATATAAGTTTCTATATTAAGATTATTGATTTCTATGAACTGTGGTAATAATATTATTTTAGGCTCAAGTTCGAGTCCCACTGAAAAAAGCTCGTAAACTTCGATCTAACTCAATAAAGTTGAATGAAATTGGATTAAGGACTTTGTTACAATACCCATATTCTATTTCTTCAAAACTTGTGAGTTAAATAGATAACTTTTAAAAGTGACATAGCATATAGCACAAGAAGATTGCTGATGAGGAGCCCTAGCGGGCCCGAAAATGCATTTCATTCTGTTGTTGTGCCCGAAAAATTAAAATTTTCAATATTTTTATAATTAAAAATATCATTACAATTTGGAAAAATTTAATCCCTAAATGGGACTCAAACTCGATCAGAAATAATATTCAATTAATTATGATAATAAATTTCTTTATCGCGATGAAATTCTGATTGGTTCATAATTTATTAGACATATATGAACACATAGTTTGAACCAAAAAAATTTATGTGATTATTGCATTTTAATTTATTTCAAAATGCAAAATTATCTTGTCAAGTTGAAGCCCTGACTAGTGAGCATTATTTCGTTTTTTTAAAATTGAACATGTCCTAGCAGGAGTACATACCACTTAAAGGGAATGTAAGAAGATCCTACCACTATCAACTGAATTATTAGAACACTGTACATATTTTTCTTACTTTTGCAACTACTATTGGTGTAATTATTTTTGTCATTTACAAAAGGATCGTCGTAAACAAAAACTTACGAGTTTGAGGCGAAAATAAAAAACAATAACATCAAAGCAATGGGTTTTGAATAAAAGGTTTTACAAAAAGTTATGATATTTAGTATAATAAAATCCTTATTTATGTATAACAATTAAGGTCATCCTTTAAATACTCTTTAAGTACAAGAAAGATCCTTTGCATTATTGCCAAACTTTTTTGTAATATATTGGATATAACACAACTTTTTGAAACCCTTCTATATTGCGAATATATTGTGTATATGTAAAGTACATGTATGTTGTGTTATAGACACAATTTGGTATCATATTACGAAGAAAATTTACATACATTTCTTTATAAATTTTTAGTAGTTGTATCGTCCGTCGTTACCTAAATGCGGCAATACACACACATACACATAGTCATTTATTAAAGATACAGACTGGTTGGAGCGGAGGGCCCATATTCACTAACTACATTTATGCACCAGGAACCGTTATTGAAAATAATTTTCATTTATACTGACATCTGTATATAGTTTCTTGGGATTTTATCCATCTATACGTAAACACGTAAATATGATACATATGTATGTATATATAATGGTATGTCTGAGCTTTGTTGTACATATTGTTTTTTTTTTTTCGATGGAAAAGAAGCATATACCATTTTCAGAAACAACTAACGAATGAAAAAAATCAATAAATTTTAAAATTCAAAGAAACACCATAAGGTAAATTTAATATTTTTGAAAAATAAATTTGGAAAAAATCATAATGCATGTCTTCTAAAGCTTAAATTCTTAATATTAATTTTTAAAACTTTAAGTCAATGGACGTTATATCCTTCTTTGTATACATTTTGAGAAAATCCCAACAAATACCTCTTAATTTTACTTAAAAAATCCAAAAATGTACTATATTGAATATTATATGATAAATCTAAAAGATTTTCTTAAACATTTTTAAATCACAAATTGTATTGAACTATTTATCGACAGATCTGAAACAAGTGTGAATTAAATTTTTAGCTTGTTTCTATTTTTCGTTTTTAAACCAGAATGAAATTTTTTATTATTTTTAAATCTAAACTGTATTGATACAAAATTATTTTTTAAGTTGAAAGTATTTTTATAAAATTATGTAAAGTTTAATTGTATTGGCTACATATATTCCCCCCTAGAGATGCTGCTAAGAAGGATCTCTAACGAAATCTAAATCGAGTTTTCCGAACTTTAATTGGTATTCGACTATTTCCTTGAGGAATTTGTTTTAAATTTGGAATTAATGTCAACTTTGGATCTTCTTCCAGATCCGTGTTAAAAATGTAGGCGGGTTTTAATCTGTCAATTGATATAACTTTTTCGGTTCCATTTACATCCAATGTGAAAAGTTTTTGTCTTCTTTTAATGACACGGAAAGGACCTTGATATGGGGGTTGAAGGGATTTTTTTACACTGTCTTCTCGAACAAATACAAATTCGCAGTTTTCCAGATCTTGAGATACAAAAACTGTACGATTTGTTTTATGGACTGGTGTAACCGGTTTTAATGAATTCATTTTACTTTTGAGGGATTTTATGAATTCATTTGTTGGCGTATTATCAGATGTTTCGACAAAAAAATCTCCGGGTAAACGAAGAGAAACTCCGTAAACGAGTTCTGAGGGTGAACACTGAAGGTTTTCGATAAAACTTGCACGAAGACCCAACATGACAGTTGGTAGGATGTCATACCAATTAGAGTTGTGATGACACATCAATGCTGTTTTAAGACATCTATGCCATCTTTCGATCATGCCATTTGCAGATGGATGATACGGGGATGTACGAATTCGTTGAGCTCCCAAAATATTTCCAAGCTCTTTGAAAAGTTGGGACTCAAATTGACGGCCTTGATCCGTTGATATTCTGAGTGGTACACCATATCTTGAAATCCAATCTTTGTAGAAAGCTTCGGCTACAGTTATGGCTTTGCAATCTTCTAATGGAATGGCTTCAGTCCAGCGGGTAAATCTATCAATGCACGTCAATAGATATGTAAAACCTTTGCTGGATGGTAGTGGTCCGACCAGATCTATATTGATATGGCAGAATCGGTCCGTTGGAGTGGGGTATGAAGATATTTCGCTACGTGTATGTCTGGAAACTTTTGTTCGTTGACAGGTAATGCAAGTTTTGATCAAATCTTTTATGGTCTTACTCATATTTGGCCAAACAAAGCGCCTTCGTATTGCTTCATATGTTGGCGAATATCCACTGTGAGTAAGATCGTGGAATGTATGAAAAACGCTATCACGATGGGTTTTGGGAACAAACGGTCTTACGTTCTCAGTTGAGGTATCACAATAAAGTGGTTTGGTATCTGTAGCGACTTTAATCGTCTTAAAAATTAAAGAGGTTGATTCTGGATTTGACAAAAAATGCTGTAGCTCGGGATCATTTTCTTGATCTTCGGCAAATTTTTTGTAGTCTATGTTAGGCGATCCAGAAATTTCCGTTATGCGGGAAAGAGCATCTGCTACTGTGTTTTCAGAACCTTTTATGTGACGGATATCTGTTGAAAATTGAGCCAGGAAATCTAATTGACGGTACTGTCGCGGACTTGCTTTATCGGGATTTTGTTTGAAAGCAAACGTCAACGGTTTATGGTCTGTAAATATAATGAATTTTCTTCCTTCGAGCATATGACGGTAATACTTTACCACGGTGTATATTGCTAGAAGTTCTCTGTCGTATGTACTATATTTTTTCTGCGTTTCGTTCAATTTCCTGGAGAAAAACGATAACGGTTGCCAACCATCTTCAGTTTTTTGTTGTAATACACCTCCTATTGCGACATCTGATGCGTCGACCATGACACAGATTGGTAAATTTTCACAAGGGTGGGCTAGAAGAGCGACATTAGACAAATCGGACTTACATTTTTCAAATGCTGCGGATGCTTCGGTTGTCAACGTAATAGGAGTATTATCGTTCTTTTTATTACCATTTTGATAAGCAAGAAGTGGTACTTGCGTACTTGCTGCATTTGGAATAAATCTTCTGTAGAAATTAACCATGGCAACGAAACGACGCAGTTCTTTAACGGTCTTGGGCGTAGGGAAATTGACAATAGAATTCACCTTTTCAGGGAGTGGTTTAATGCCGTTTTCTTCAACACGATGACCAAGAAAATTAACTGTATTCTGTCCAAAATAACACTTGTCAACATTGACAACTACTCCATATTCTTGAAGACGTTGAAATACTTGATTGAGATGCTGAACGTGTTGCTCTTCGTTTTCGGAAGCAATCAGAATGTCGTCAATATAAGGGAAACAAAAGTCGAGTCCTCTTAGAACTTCATGGATAAACCGCTGGAAGGTTTGTCCAGCATTACAAAGGCCAAACGTCATATACTGGAATTCGAACAGGCCAAATGGAGTTGTAATTGCCGTTTTGGGAACATCGTTTTCGGCCACGGGTATTTGATTATATGCTCTTATCAGGTCAAGAGTGGAAAAAATACGTTTACCATGAAGTCCATGAGTAAAATCATGAATGTGTGGTATTGGGTACTTATCCGGGATCGTTTGAGCGTTTAGACGGCGATAATCACCGCATGGACGCCATTGGCCGTTTTTTTTGGGTACCAAGTGCAGTGGGCTTGACCAGCAACTTTTTGAAGGTTTACATAGTCCCTGTTCTATCATGAAATTGAATTCTCGTTTGGCAATTTCTAATTTGTCTGGAGGAAGTCGTCTTGGTTTTGCTGTGACTGGACGACCTTTTGTTTCTATAACGTGTTGGATGTTATGCGATTTTTTTCCAACAGCAGTTGAAGGATTGGTTATTGCAGGATATTTTAAAAGTAGAGCGTGATAAGTATCTGTGTTAAGGACTGTTTTAACTTCATAGTAATTAGAAATATTCCCGATTTTTCCTTTTGCGGATAAACCGGTGGTTGAATCAATGAGTTGAACATTTTTAATGTCTACGACGAGACCAAAATTTCTTAAAAAATCAGCTCCGATTATCGGATGAGAAACGTCAGCAACCACAAATTTCCATTGGAAATTCCTTCGGAGACCAAAAGACGGCGATAAGATTTCTTCTCCATATGTGTTGATAGGAGAGTTATTGGCGGCAAAAAGTTTGTACTTTTGACATTTTTCTTGTAATGGATTACGTACCGGCAAGACGGATATATCGGCGCCTGTGTCCACCAGAAAGTGTTTACCAACGGTCTTATCGTACATAAAAAGGCGATTGGTTGCATTTCCCCGGTCACTATTTGCATCTAGTGACCGGGTTGTTAGTTTTCCGACTGATTGCTTACAAATGAGCATGGAGGACGACACTTTCGAGCTCTGTTTTTGAATTTACGGTGATAATAACAAATTTTACCAGAAGAAGAGTTTCGACTGGAACTACCATGTGATCCTCTCGATCTGCTTCTCCTGGATGTGTTGAGATTGCGTAGAGCAGTGTTGATGCTTTGGATTTGAGCTTTAATTTCAGATAATTCACTAGCACTAGTAATTTCAGCTACGTTTGCGTTTCGTGGAATCTGTATATCACCAATCTTGTCAGCCATTTTAACAAGATTATCTAAAGTTTCGGAAGATGTTGCTAAAATCGCTTGAGTTTGGGATGGTAATCTTTGTAACCACATTGTTCGCAAAAAATCTTCCGTAACACCACCATTAGCCAAATTTTTCATCTCTCGGAGAAGTGCGCTTGGCTTTTTGTCTCCGATTTCCACATTTGTCAATAATGTTTTGATGCGATTTTCCTCGGAAACAGAGAAATGATCAATTAGGCGTTGTTTTATTTGCTTATACGCATCGTTGGGAGGATTCATAACGATATCACTCACCTGGCTAAGTACGTCAGCATCCAAATCAGCCAAGATGATAAAGTATTTGGTCCTTTCATTGGTTACGTTGTGTAATGCAAATTGAGCTTCAATTTGTGCAAACCAAAGAACCGGATTGTCTTTCCAGAAACGAGGAATTTTCATGGCAATGGATAAATTAGGGGTGGGTGCATCGACAGCAGTAGGATTCTGGCCAGTAGCTGATGTTGAACATTGCTCTGCGGTAGAACGTGTTAACGGCATTTTTTAGTGAAAATAAACTCGGGGTCACCAATTGAAACAAGTGTGAATTAAATTTTTAGCTTGTTTCTATTTTTCGTTTTTAAACCAGAATGAAATTTTTTATTATTTTTAAATCTAAACTGTATTGATACAAAATTATTTTTTAAGTTGAAAGTATTTTTATAAAATTATGTAAAGTTTAATTGTATTGGCTACAGATCATTACAAATGCTTTACATATAATTTCCAAATTTTCATGTTAATTATTCGGTTTTTTGTCGAAAAGTCAAAAAAGTCGGTAATCGACTATTTTGTAGGGAAAAAGGCAAAAAACGACTTTATAAATTAAAATCGAAAAGTTTATATTAAAAAATTTCGAAAAGTATTAAATTTCAAAATTCTAACATACGCCTAAATGGTGTTTGGTAGGTGTGGCTCTATAAATAGGATTTTTGTCGAAAAAAGTGTTAGTTGAAATCGACAGTTTTGTCGGAAAGTCGAAGAAGTTGAAAAAATCTGAAAAGTCGATGTTAAAATAAGTAAGAGTTCTATATTCGGATGTCCCAAACCTTATATACCCTTCAAGTGTTTAAAAATTTAAAAAAAATCAAAACGGTACCAATTGAGCGATGTACCAGAAAGTCGCCTTTTATAGATTTTTATTTAATCAGTATGCCGCGTGTTTAACCTTGCGTTTCTAGGTTCAATATTGTAAAATATTCAAAAAGCGCAATTTGAAGAAAAAAAAAATACCAAAAAGTTCACTCAGGATCCCATATGTCTGATTACATATTTTCAAAATTTTAAAAAGTCCAAAAAAAAATTGCATTCCATAAATTGAAAGTTGAAAAGTCTTCTTTTCATAAATATAGAAACTTAATATATTCCGCTATAGAAACTTAATTACTTTTGGGTGTCTGATGGCTGAGATTCTATAAGTCGTAAGAAAAACGTCAAACAATCGATTTTGTAAATGGAAATCCAAAATTTATAGAACATAAGATTTTCGAACAATGAACTTTGGTGTCGAAGTCGACTTTTTTGTCCTAACAAAGTCAACTATCTTCTAAAAAAAAAGTCGATTAATTCTATTTTGTTGATAAAGTTGATATTGAAATATTATTTGAAAAAAACGAAGATCAGAAAAAAGGTCGATATATAAATATGTTCGAAAAGTCTACAATTTCAATTTTTTTATAAATTGTGAAGAGTCAACTTGTTTCAACTTTAGAACCCTATCTACAGTTGCGTTCAAAATAATAGGAGTGAAAATTTCAAAAATTTTAAATATAAACTTTTTAGTGAAAGATTTAGATTTTTAATTAAATAATTTTAAAATTTATTTATATAACTCGTTCTCTAATTTTTATAATCGTTATTTTAAATATTTAAGAAATTTATTTAAAAAATATATATATTTTTTTAATTTATATACAAAATCTGTTGTTCAAAATAATAGGAGGGAGTATTCGATTTAAGTTCAAATATTTTTAAAATAAAAACAAAAACGAAGGAATTTCATCTAAAATATTATTAATTAATGTGTGCCAGTACAGCATCAGTCATTTTTGTAAAGATTTTATTTAGAATTTGGTTATATGAGCCTCCGGATCTTAATGTCTTTCCGACAACGGTTGTGAGGGGCTTGATGACACATGTCGTGGCCGATTATCCACAAATATCAGTTATTTATTCAGAAAACCTTAAAAGACGTTATATACAAAGTCTTTCAACGTTTTGCTTTAGAATCAATATGTCGACAACCATGTAATGGTTGTAATTTGTTGTCGTATTCATGCATTAAAAATTCATCCATGTATGAAACCACCTCTAAATGCGTTACTTAGTAAACTTTATGGGTTTTACTATATGCTTTATGGTCTGAAATTAAATTTTTTCAAAAAAGATTTATTTAAAAATTGATCTGAACTAACTGAATATTGATCACGATGTTTAATAACTACAATTTGACTTAGTTTCACTAATCCGATTAATTTTAAAAAAATGATAAGCGCTTATGGGAAGCGCTTATCATATTTGATTAAAATGTTTATTTTTTATGAGAGATTTTGAAACATTTGACTTCCTAAAGTATTAAAAAAATCTTTTAATGAAATTACCATGAGATTTTCCATATTTTTTTTCGCGATATTTTCATAATTTTCAAGATATTTGAACAGATTTTTTCATTTTCGTCAATTTTGACATTTTCTTTCAGGATTTTAAATGAAATAATTGTGAACTGAGCTTAAAATTACTTAAAATCATCTAAATATAACAGTTTTATATTATATTTTTAATATTTACTACAAATAATGGAAATTAATCGAACTTAGGTTATATAATATACGGTACTCCTATTTTTTTGAGCAGCCGAAATCTGATATGGATTTCGAAAAAAGTGAATACCAAAAAAACTAATGAACCTATATAAAAAATTTCATTCGTTTTGTATTTTGAACACTTAACAAACAAATATCGTGAACAAATATTGGATTTCTGTTAATTTTTGCACAATTATTTTTAAGTCTCACTCCTATTTTTTTGAACACAGCTGTATATGGTCACGTTAAGTATAAAGTTTATGCCTAGAGGTTTTTGGCGATTTCGTTTAATTTTATAAGAATAACATCAACAAGTTATCCGGCAACACTCCCACAGCAAGTAAATTAATAAGTCTTTAATACGATTTTTTTTTTATCTAACATAATTTGGACCACATTTGTTTACAACTAAACTACATAATATTTTCAATTTATATAACAAATTTAAGATCGGTCGGTCCTTTAGCTATGGTCCAAATATATGTCAATATGTTATACATATGCACATCCATACATATAGATTTGTGTACATGCATGCAGAAAATATACACACATACGCAAACACACACTTAATTCATCTCAACTTTTTACCATTTATAGTGGAACCAAATGCGCAAATTGTTGTTTTATTATACTATAGGTAGTGTTTCAATTTCATTAAAATTGTTATTGAAAATGAAAATGAAACTGAATTATGCAAAATAAATGTTATCAGTTTAATTTAAAATATAACTTATCTACCGCAATTGAAATTGAATAGAGGAAATTACCACAATTTTAAATGTGAACAAAGTTCTTTTTTAATAAAACTTTGAAAACCATAACCACTGTCATATTGGGTGACTTTTTTCTTATAATTTTAGGGTAATTTTTGTTCTAACAAATTTTGTCTTTGTTGTTGCAAGAAACAACAAGAAAAAATCCCCCATCATTTAGCGGCATTTTTTTTTTGCAAGTATGTATGTGTGTTTGTATTAAATTTACAAACTTTTTGTTTTGCTCTTCATTCTTTTCTATCGTTTTTCTTAGTCCAACAAGATGTTTCAATTCCACTTAATTCCCATTTTATGAATATGTAAACAAGTTGTGTGTATGTGTAAAAGAATTTTGACATTTTATTCTTTTCATTTCTGCTTTTCTTCGATTACATCATAATTTTTGAGCAAAAAAGTTTTTTCCAGCTGAAATTAGTTTCATCTTAAAGAAAACATACATTTTTACACAATTTTCCATTTCTTTAAAAGAACATAGCTTTTTAAATTTTCAACAATTACTTCCATATTTTCCAAAAAAAAAAGTAAATTTTTTTTCTCTTTTTTTTTATCACACACATTCGTTCACACTGCTGCTGCTGTTGTTTTGATGACAACACGCAATATGGCGGCTGTTATATGAACGCTTGCTAAAATGCGACTAGTTTTATCTTTCTTTCACACTTTGGTTTATGTTCAGTTTTTGTTTTTTTTTTTTTTTTCTTTCATGTTTCTCCTTTTTTTTTTGTTATCTCTACCTACAGAAAAAAAGCATAAAACAAAATGAGTGAGCAACAAGGTGGTAAAATTTCTATTTTGTTTTGTTTCAATTCCATTTGATTCCCTTTTAGCAACAGCAGCTGTTTTATTATTAGTGCCATTTTGTTTTAAAATTGCATTCGTTTCTTTCCATCTTGGTAAATGCATTCTTGTGCATCTTCGTTGTTGTTGTTGTTGTTTCTTTTATATGAGTGTCACTAGTACTCCTTGGCTTTTTGCAAAAAAAAAAGTGTCACTCGTACCCCTTTCCCAATATTTTGGCCTATAGGTTTATCTTTTCTTTTCAACACATTGTCTGTACTCCCAATTATTGATTTTGTAAAAGTTCATTTAGCCTACTACTCTTTTACAATCTTTTGTTATTGAGTTCATGGGATAATGTTCTATCTTGATTAATTTCCTATAACAATCTTGATCATAGCATAATTTTCATGATAACCCTTTGACCTTAACTTTGAGCATTATGTATAGGAAAAGATAAACTACAATTTAACGGAATATTTTTTGAAATTAATTTCTATAAAAAAAGTGTTGCCAACTTTTAGTCTAGACAACTTAATACTAGGGTTCTATAGTTGAAACGAAAAGTCGACTTTTTGCATTTAGTTAAAAGTCGACTTTTCGACCTTTCGACTTTTTCCATTTTATGAAAAGTCGATTTTTCGACTTTTCGACCTTTCGACTTTTTCCATTTTATGAAAAGTCGATTTTTCGACTTTTCGACCTTTTTCGACTTTTTCCGACTTTTTTCGACTTTTCGACTTTTCGACTTTTTTCGACTTTTTTCGACTTTTTCCGACTTTTCGATTTTTTACGACTTTTTGACTATTTTCGACTTTTTTCGACTATTTTTTTACTTTTTTCGAGTTTTTCCGACTATTTTAGAGTTTTTGACCTCTTTTCCACTTTTTTAAAATTTTCGACTATTTTCGACTTTCGACTTTTCGACTTTTTCCGACTTTTCGACTTTTTTCGACTTTTCGACTTTCCGACTTTTCGACTTTTTTCGACTTTTATTTACAAAGTCGACTTTTCGACTTTTTTCATAGACGATAGTCGAGTTATCGACTTTTTTGGAACAAAATAGTCGACTTCGACTTTTTTCGACAAAAAGTCGATTGTTCGATTATTCGAAAGTCGATTTATAGAACCCTACTTAATACAGGGATGGAAAATAAAATGTTTATGTGGGAACAATAGCGACGGAAATTTCAATTCTAGTTCAGATATATTTTAGTACTTGCTTAGTTCTAGATCACTTTTAGATCGCTTCAGTTCATTTCAAGCTGTTTTTTTCTACTACATGACACTGTTCAACAGAAACAAAATTTCTAATATTCTATTTTATAAACAAACTTCTTTTTATTATAATTCTAGATTACAGAATTAAATTTGGACAATTGCCGAAGTACAAGCATTGTTGGCCTTACCGATGAATATACGGCGTTGGAATCTCTAAGTCTAATTAATGTTGGCCTTACAACATTAAAAGGTTTTCCCAAATTGCCCAATTTAAAGAAACTGGAATTATCAGATAACAGGTAACTAATACATACATAGTTAAATAGCCTATCCTAAATTTTCTTTATTAATATACTTATATTTTATTATTACAGAATATCAAATGGCCTCAATTATTTGCATACTAGCCCAAAATTACAATATTTAAATTTATCCGGTAATAAAATCAAAGATTTAGAAGCCTTAAAACCCTTGGAAGAATTTAAACATTTAGCCATATTGGATTTATTTAATAATGAAGCAACACAAATTGAAAATTATCGTGAGAAAATTTTCGAAATGTTGCCTTCATTAAGATTTTTAGATGGGTAAGTCGAACTAAATCTGCCCGGAATTAGAAATTAAATTAAACTGAACTAGAACTGAACTAAAACCGAAATTAGGATTTAAATAGAACTGGACTAGAAATGAACTAGAATTGAATTAGAACTAAACTAGAACTGTATTGGAACTGAACTAGAACTGAACTAGAACTGAACTAGAACTGAACTAGAACTGAACTAGAACTGAACTAGAACTGAACTAGAACTGAACAAGAACTGAACTAGAACTAAACTAGAATTGAACTAGAACTGAACTAGAACTGGACTAGAACTGAAATAGAACTGAACTAGAACTGAACTAGAACTGAACTAGAACTGAACTAGAACTGAACTAGAACTGAACTAGAACTGAACTAGAACTGAACTAGAACTGAACTAGAACTGAACTAGAACTGAACTAGAACTGAACTAGAACTGAACTAGAACTGAACTAGAACTGAACTAGAACTGAACTAGAACTGAACTAGAACTGAACTAGAACTGAACTAGAACTGAACTGACTGAACTAGAACTGAACTAGAACTGAACTAGAACTGAACTAGAACTGAACTAGAACTGAACTGGAACTGAACTAGAACTGTAATAGAACTGTAATAGAACTGAACTAGAACTGAACTAGAACTGAAATAGAACTGAAATAGAACTGAACTAGAACTGAACTAGGACTGAATTAGAACTGAACTGGAACTGAACTAGTACTGAACAAGAACTGAACTAGAACTAAACTAAAACTGAACTAGAACTGAACTAGAACTGAACTAGAACTGAACTAGAACTGAACTAGAACTAAACGAGAACTGAACAAGAACTGAACTAGAACTGAACTAGAACTGAACTAGAACTGAACTAGAACTGAACTAGAACTGAACTAGAACTGAACTAGAATTGAACTAGAACTGAACTAGAACTGGACTAGAACTGAACTAGAACTGAACTAGAACTGAACTAGAACTGAACTAGAACTAAACGAGAACTGAACAAGAACTGAACTAGAACTGAACTAGAACTGAACTAGAACTGAACTAGAACTGAACAAGAACTGAACTAGAACTGAACTAGAATTGAACTAGAACTGAACTAGAACTGGACTAGAACTGAAATAGAACTGAACTAGAACTGAACTAGAACTGAACTAGAACTGAACTAGAACTGAACTAGAACTGAACTAGAACTGAAATAGAACTGAACTAGAACTGAACTAGAACTGAACTAGAACTGAACTAGAACTGAACTAGAACTGAACTAGAACTGAACTAGAACTGAACTAGAACTGAACTGGAACTGAACTAGAACTGTAATAGAACTGAACTAGAACTGAACTAGAACTGAAATAGAACTGAAATAGAACTGAACTAGAACTGAACTAGGACTGAACTAGAACTGAACTGGAACTGAACTAGTACTGAACAAGAACTAAACTAAAACTGAACTAGAACTGAACTAGAACTGAACTAGAACTGAACTAGAACTGAACTAGAACTGAACTAGAACTGAACTAGAACTGAACTAGAACTACTAGAACTGAACTAGAACTGAACTAGAACTAAACGAGAACTGAACAAGAACTGAACTAGAACTGAACTAGAACTGAACTAGAACTGAACTAGAACTGAACTAGAACTGAACTAGAACTGAACTAGAACTGAACTAGAACTGAACTAGAACTGAACTGGAACTGAACTAGAACTCTAATAGAACTGAAATAGAACTGAAATAGAACTGAACTAGGACTGAACTAGAACTGAACTGGAACTGAACTAGTACTGAACAAGAACTGAACTAGAACAGAACAAGAACTGAACTAGAACTGAAATATCACTGTACTAGAACTGTAATAAAACTGAATTAGAACTAGAACTGAACAGGAATTGAACTAGAACTGAACAATAAATGTTTTCCTATCCTAACTTAATTTTACATTTATTTTAGGTTTGATTGTAATGATGTAGAGGCGCCTTCAGAAGGTGATGACGAGGAAGACAATTTAAATTATTATGATAATGATGAAGGTAAGTTTTGAATTTTAATTATTCATTTCAATCATTAACAGATATTGCAATTTAAATATTAAGAAAAAAAAGGTATTACACTAGAAAATAGGGTATTGGACAAATACATATGATAAAAATAGAATGTCATTTCATAATTTTTATAAAAACCATTCATGAAACCATTAATATTATACTTTCATAAACAAAAATGTTGCAATTATGTTTCTTTAAAAACAAACTTTGAACATGTTTTAAAAATTCCCATTTTTGCTGATTAACACAAACGGCTGAAACGGACAAACAATATTTTTCACATACAACAACAATGTATTTCAGACAAACAAAATGCATTCACTTTGAATGGTTTAGAAATTGATTTGGATGAATTAGAAGAATTTGAAAAACGTATCAAAGCCAAACGTGAAGCAAAATTAAAGCAGCAACAAGAAAATAATTGTACTGCAAATGAGCAATCAACAGTCAATAAGACTGACAACAGTGGTGCAGCTGTTGAGGAGGCAGAAGTTGATGAACTAGATGAATATTTAAAAACTTTAAAATTAAAAGAACAGGAAAATGAAAAAGAGACTACTACTACTGCCACATTGAATTCGTCGGACAATGTAGGAACGTCGGCAAATTTTGCTCTTTTATTATATTGGTTTTTAGCTATTTTAAATTTAGCCAGTGCCACATTTAGTAATCGTAAGCATTATTCCAAATAGCTTTAACAGTCTTAAATTAATCAAATACATTTCTTTTTTGTTTTCTTTTTCTTTTTTTTTTTCAATCTTAACCTCCTGGCAACATCAGATGACAATGAAAGTGATGAAGAAAATGATAGTGAAATGTATGGCAGTAGCGATGATGAGGATAATGATGTTTCATTATCTGAGGTAAGTTGTGTTTGTTGTTTTCTTTCTTACTTTATGGATAATTTTAAAGGAATGTTAATGGACTTTTGTTTTGCAAATTTATTAAAGGTTTACAATGATGATTTAGAGGAGGATGAAGATGAATGGGATGAAGAAAATGCCGCTGAAAATGATGATGATGAAGATGAAGATAGTGATGAGGATGAGGCCAATGATTCAGCTGTAGCAGCAAATGCTGATAAAGATGGTGGCGAGGGCAATGCTAATGGTAACAACAATTAAATTTTTAAACAAGTTTTATTAATTAATACTTTTAATGTCTGTTTTTTTTTTTCTAGCCGAAGAAACCCAGGCAAGGGGTAAGAAAAGAAAGCATGAGGGTTAAAGCCATGAACTTCAACAAATTCTCGGTTAATCATCCCGTTATTTTCCATGTGTTTTTTTTTTTTTATTAAATCTTTATATACATCGTCGTTTTTATATTAATGCATCATAATTTTACTTTATACAAAACAATTATAAAAAGAGAAAAAACATTTGCAAGTTTTATTTTTCGTATAAGAAAAGCTGAAACAAAATCAAATTAATATTTAAGTCTAAAAAGAAAAATTAAGAGAAAATTTAACAGTTAAACTTTAAAATACCCAAAACACCACTTTTTAAGTAAAACAAAAACAAAATATATTATATATTATAAAATAAAGGATTTCATTTACAATTATAACAAAAAAACAAAAACAAGAATAGAAATATTTACAAAAACAACACACCACAGACACAATTATCTTTTGTTTTTTCGGAACAGTATATGAAAATATTATAGTATATAAAAGAAAAACCAACAACAATAGCAGTAACAACAAATAACAAAAGTATGTATTGTGTATTTAATAGAAAGAAGCAGAAAAAAAACTACAATTCCCCCTTTTTCTTTTACAAAAAAAAAATATATAATAATAATAAACCAAACACCACATAACCATGTTTAGAGTTAAAAAACAAAAACAAACATTGCATGTATTTTATTTAGTTTAAATTGTGTACAACAACTATATAAAAGAAAATAAATCTTTAACATTTCAACAAAATTTTTAAGACCAAACCGTTCTCTTTCCCACACTCTCATTTTCTCTAAACATTGATGAAATAAATCTAAATAAAATTTTAAAAATTGTTTAGTTTTTTTTTTAAGTTTTAAAAAGAATGGAGGAATTTTGCATCATAAAAATTTGATTTTTTCAAATATAATTATTTTCGAAATTTGTTCGAAATTTGAAAATGTTTTAGAATTGATCCTCAAATTAAACATTTGTTTTTGAATCCTTATGATTTACAGATTCTTTTTAACAGTTTTAAAATTTTCCCAACATAAGTTGGAATTTTCAAATTGTTTTTAAGAAATTCCGAAAAAATATTTAAAAAACTTTTAAGTTTAATGTTGAAAAAAGTACTAAAAATTGGATTCAAATTAAAATAAAACTATATTTTTATAAATCCTCATGATTTTCACGATATTTTAACCGTTTTAAAACATAAGTTCGAATTTTCGAAAAAAAAAAAAAATTTGAAAATTTTGCAAAATTTTTAAGTTCGAAATTGAAAAAAAAGTACAAAAAATTGGACTTAAATCTAATTAAAACTATATTTTTATAAACATTATGATTTGCGGGATATTTTAACTGTTTTTAAACTTTTTCAAACATAAGTTCGAATTTTCGAAAAAAATTTTAAGTTCGATATTGAAAAAAGTTTAAGAAATTGAACTCCAATTAATCTAAAATGATATTTTTATGAAAATTCAAAATTTAGAGGTTATTTTTAAAATTTAAAAATTTTTCGAACATAATTTCGAATTTTCGTAAAACAATTTTTGACAATTTTTAAGTTCGAAATTGAAAAAGGTTTAAGAAATTGGACTCAAATTAATCTAAAATTATATTTTTATGAAAATTCAATATTTAGAGGTTATTTTAACAGTTTTAAAATTTTTCGAACATAATATCGATTTTTCAAAATATGTACATATTATAAAAAGTCTCTGCCAATATCTCTCTTAGCACTAACCAGATTGATTGAAAAGTTTATATTCTGAAACCATATTCAATATACTAAAAAATTCGTGAAAATATTAAAAAAAAATTCCAAATTTTTAAATTCGAAAATGAAAATAGTGCAGGAAATTAACCACAAATCAAACTAAAACTATATTTTTACAAATTCTCATGATTTACACGATATTTTAACAGTTTTAAAACTTTTTCGAACATAAGTTCGAATTTTCGAAAAATCAAATCGATTTTTTTTAAGAATCTCAAAAAAATTAAGCACATAAATGCACTATAGAAAGCTTGTGTTCTGAAACCATATTCCAAATACTACAAAATTTCTGAAAATTTTAAAAATATTTTCAAAATTTTTAAGTTTGAAATTTTAAAATGTTTAAGTTAAGATCTGATTTGAAAAATCAAACTAAAATTATTTGTTTTTTATAACCTCAAGATTTAGAGGCTATTTAACTATTTTATAACCTATTCGAACATAAGTTCGAATTTGCCAAAATTTTTAAGATTCTCCGAAAATTTACTTTTTTTGATTAAAACAGCTTATATTCTGAAAATACATTAAAATTCATGAAAATTATAAAAAATATTTTCAAAATTTTCAAGCTCGAAATTGAAAAAGTGTAAGGAATTGTTGTCAAATCAAAATAAAATTAAATTTTTATGAATCCTCATGCTTTAAAGGTTATTTTAACAGTTTTAAAATTTTTTCGAACATAAGTTCGAATTTTCGAAGTCTTATCAAACAATTTCATAAAAGATTTCTCTTAACGCTAGTCCGATTTTTAAAGTTTTATATTCTAAAACCACGTTCAAAATTCATGAAAATTTTTAAAAATATCTTCAAAATTTTCAATTTCGAAATTAAAAAAGTGCAAGGAATTGTCCTCGAATTAAAGCAAAATTGTATTTTTATGAATCCTCATGATTAAAAGGTTATTTTAACAGTTTCAGAACTTTTTCAAACATACGATCGAATTTTAAAAGTTTTTCGAAGTTCGAGTTTTTGTTAATTTTAATAAAAATTTCACCCCAACGGAAAATATTGAGTTTTAAATCGAAAAAAATTTTTGAATTCATAATTGAAAAATGTGAGAAATTGCGCGTATATTTTACTTTTATTAATCCCCATGATTTAGAGATTATTATTTAAACGGTTTTGAAAAGTTTTTGAATTTTTGAAAAATTTTCCTCTTGTTGAGAAAAGAACAACTTGTAAAATGATTTGTAAGGATTGTAATATTTTAATTATATTAAATTTTTTTAAAGTTAATATTACATACATACATGTATATGTACATTACTAGAAAATAGTAATTGACTACAAAAATGGAAAACTCAAATAAAAAATAAATAAAAATTGTAAAAAAATATTCTTGTTTTTAATTTCTAGAAAATGTTACTAAAAGTTTCAGTCTGAAAGTACGATTCAATTTTTTTGAATTTTAATAACTTTTATTAAAAAAAAAATCGTATATAATCATTCCTATCGCGAATCAAACTTTTTGCGACATTATGCGACGTTTTTCAACACTGTCACCTAGCCAACACTACTAAAAATTAAGTGCTGCCATCTTTGGTTAGAATTTTAAATATTGCATTTTATTATACAGTAAAACAAAGTTATAATGAACTTAATACAATTTCGAATTACATATTACTAGTTTTTCGAAAAAAGTGGAAGAAATGCTTTTACTAACTTTTGTTATGAAAACTATTTAAAAAAAAAATACCGTTAAATTAACTGTCATGTAGGAAGAAGACGACTTTGGAAATAAAAACAGTCAAAAAGTAAAAATTCGACAGAAAATTTAAAAACTAAATTAAAACCATTCAATTATTAATGAGAGTTTGGTTAACGTGGTAGTTCACTGCACGCGAACTGTCAAGTAGAGTCGAAGAGATTCCGTTTTGACTGATTAATGAGAGTTAAAAATGTTAACTGTTTCAAAAACAGAACGGAATGTCAACTTTTCATAATAGGCAAAGTCGAAAAGACCACGTTTTTTTTTTTCAACTAGTCGGTTTACCGATATTTCCGACGATAAGATAACTCTTCGCTTAGTTTTAAGTCAATTTATGAAACCCTTTTATATAATTCTACTTATTCCGACTTATTAGCTAATATTAGTTAAAAAAATTCCACGCGAACTGTCAAGTAGAGTCGAAGAGATTCCGTTTTGACTGATTAATGAAAATTAAAAATGTCAACTGTTTCAATAACAGAACGGAATGTCAATTTTTCATAATAGGCAAAGTCGAAAAGACGACGTTTTTTTTTTCAACTAGTCGGTTTACCGACATTTCCAACAATAAGATAACTCTTCGCTTAGTTTTAAGACACTTTATGAAACCCTTTTATATAATTCTACTTATTCTTCTATTATTCTAAACGGCTCAAATCGGCGGCGGCTGGCCGCCGGTAATATTTTGCAAGCCGCGCCGCCGCCGACTTCTTTCGGCTCAAAAGCTAAGCCGGCTTAAACGTAGCCGCTGATAAAGATTAGAATCACACATGTATTTCAGAACATAATTTCACCAGATTGAACGGAGTTGCCACTATTTTAAATTCTTATGGCAAATTGAAAAGAGTTGCCACACAATATTGTGCTAATATTAAAATAGTGAAAACTACTATAAATGTCCATTTTCTGCAGGAAAAAACTTATATAGAGACAGGTTTCTATGTAACAGACTATTATACAAAGATTTTTCAATATAATAAACCTTATAAGGTCAATTTCTAAAGAAAAAGTTATATTGAGCCGACAATTTAGCCGCCGCCGATATTTTCTGTAATAAGCCGCCGCCGCCGATCCAAAATGGTTGCGCCGCCGCCGCCGATCATTCCCCATCGGCTTGTATCTCTGATTCCGACTTATTATTTTTAATAAAAGAAGGTAACGAGTTCGTTATAACACAATTTCACTGTATTTTTATTATTTGATGGAATGTTTTTGTTGATATATTGGCAACAGTGTTGCTTTGTTTGTTATTTGTTTCCTTTTAACTAACACTTTCTAAACAAACTAAAAAAAATTCTTATTGTGACACTTGCTTTGCTTGCGTAGGCTATTTTGACACTTGCTTTAACATTGTTTTTGTGAAAGAACAGCAAAAAAAAAACTCTCTCAGTCTCAGTCAGAGTCGCCATGTTGAGATTAGATGTTGTTGTGTGCGGAAAAGTTTGTAGTAAAAATGCAGTAAATTAAAAAATCTTAACAATAAATTAGGAAAATAAGGAAAAAGAAAAACAGTTAACATACAAAAAGTGTTTTTGTTCTTTTTAATAATTTACAAATAATAAATTCTATTAAAAAAAGAAACTGCCGGATAAGCACAAATCAAAATTGACTTTCTTTTCATTCATTCTTGCTGCTGCTGTTAAATATTTTGTCTACTCTGTCATTCGTTCGGTCGGTCCTATTGGAAAAAATAATTTTTTGTGTATCAAATGAAAAATCTTGTATGTGAATTGAATTTAAATAAATTTTAATTTAAGTGATAAATAGAAAAAAAGGAAATAAGTGAATAATAAATATAAAACGTCAGTTAACAAATAGATTAATAAATTATTCTATCAAACATATAAATTCTTAGAAAGTTGTGTTTGTTCTTTTTTGGTTTTTTTTACTTTATGTTTTTTTGCAAAAACACAAAGAAAGTATTTTAAATGAGTGTATTTGTGCGTATGTTTGTATAAGCTGGGTATTAAAAAAGAAAACAAAATAAAACAAATGTTAAAAAAGAGCAATAATGTTTTAAAAAGAGAGCAGATTTTAATGAACAAATTCAAGACCGCATTTGTTGTTTTTGTTGTCGTGCAAGTGTTTTTATTTTTTTGGAACTCCTCGTTCAGTTTGTTGATGAAGTAAACAGATGAGGTGAGTTGGTGCTGATGGTGGTGGTGGTGGTGAAGAATATCAACATATTTGTGATTTTAAGAACAACATTTGCAACGCAACAGTAGTTGAACGCAGCAGCAGAAACTGAAAACTTGACGACTGACTAAGCAGCAGAATAGCTTCCGGTGGGTCTGGAAATATATCATCAAAAACCAACATATATATTTAAACACCAACAACAACTACAAAAGCATTCAGCCTTAAGCATCCATTCATAATTTTTTATTTTTATTATAATTGTTGTTGTTGCTGTTCTGTTGGTGTGGAGGTACTTTTGCAGCAATCATAAAAAACAACAAAAACTACAAGAACAATGGGTGAGTGTGTATATATACAAATTTTTATTAAAATTTCATAAAAAATCAAGATAAAAACATCCACAAGAAACTAAAATTGATTGAGGCCGACTATATAATGCTCTACATGAATATATTGTTTAAAAAGCTGATTTTATATACATATGTCGGAACTAAATATGGCCAATTATAAACCGATCTTTATACATTGATTTTTAAAGGTAGCTGTTTGTTTTGAATTGTTATGTTATAGTTCCAGTTCAGTGTTAGTTCATTTTTAGTTCAGTTCTAGTTCAGTTTTAGTTCAGTTCTAGTTCAGTTCTAGTTAAGTTCTAGTTAAGTTCTAGTTAAGTTCTAGTTAAGTTCTAGTTAAGTTCTAGTTAAGTTCTAGTTCAGTTCTAGTTCAGTTCTAGTTCTTAGTTCAGTTCTAGTTCAGTTCTAGTTCAGTTCTAGTTCCATTCTAGTTCAGTTCTAGTTCAGTTCTAGTTCAGTTCTAGTTCAGTTCTAGTTCAGTTCTAGTTCAGTTCTAGTTCAGTTCTAGTTCAGTTCTAGTTCAGTTCTAGTTCAGTTCTAGTTCAGTTCTAGTTCAGTTCTATCAGTTTCTAGTTCAGTTCTAGTTCAGTTCTAGTTCAGTTCTAGTTCAGTTCTAGTTCAGTTCATTTCAGTTCTAGTTCAGTTCTAGTTCAGTTCTAGGTCAGTTCTAGTTCAGTTCAGTTCAGTTCTAGTTCAGTTCAGTTCAGTTCTAGTTCAGTTCTAGTTTAGTTCTAGTTCAGTTCTAGTTCAGTTCTAGTTCAGTTCTAGTTCAGTTCTAGTTCAGTTCGTTCTAGTTTTCTAGTTCAGTTCTAGTCAGTTCTAGTTCAGTTCTAGTTCAGTTCTAGTTCAGTTCTAGTTCAGTTCTAGTTCAGTTCTAGTTCAGTTCAGTTCTAGTTCAGTTCTAGTTCAGTTCTAGTTCAGTTCTAGTTCAGTTCTAGTTCAGTTCTAGTTCAGTTCTAGTTCAGTTCTAGTTCAGTTCTAGTTCAGTTCTAGTTCAGTTCTAGTTCAGTTCTAGTTCAGTTCTAGTTCAGTTCTAGTTCAGTTCTAGTTCAGTTCTAGTTCAGTTCTAGTTCAGTTCTAGTTCAGTTCTAGTTCAGTTCTAGTTCAGTTCTAGTTCAGTTCTAGTTCAGTTCTAGTTCAGTTCTAGTTCAGTTCTAGTTCAGTTCTAGTTCAGTTCTAGTTCAGTTCTAGTTCAGTTCTAGTTCAGTTCTAGTTCAGTTCTAGTTCAGTTCTAGTTCAGTTCTAGTTCAGTTCTAGTTCAGTTCTAGTTCAGTTCTAGTTCAGTTCTAGTTCAGTTCTAGTTCAGTTCTAGTCAGTTCTAGTTCAGTTCTAGTTCAGTTCTAGTTCAGTTCTAGTTCAGTTCTAGTTCAGTTCTAGTTCAGTTCTAGTTCAGTTCTAGTTCAGTTCTAGTTCAGTTCTAGTTCAGTTCTAGTTCAGTTCTAGTTCAGTTCAGTCAGTTCAGTTCTAGTTCAGTTCTAGTTTTCAGTTCTAGTTCAGTTCTAGTTCAGTTCTAGTTCAGTTCTAGTTCAGTTCTAGTTCAGTTTCTAGTCAGTTCTAGTTCAGTCTAGTTCAGTTCTAGTTCAGTTCTAGTTCAGTTCTAGTTCAGTTCTAGTTCAGTTCTAGTTCAGTTCTAGTTCAGTTCTAGTTCATTTCTAGTTCTAGTTCAGTTCTAGTTCAGTTCTAGTTCAGTTCTAGTTCAGTTCTAGTTCAGTTCTAGTTCAGTTCTAGTTCAGTTCTAGTTCAGTTCTAGTTCAGTTCTAGTTCAGTTCTAGTTCAGTTCTAGTTCAGTTCTAGTTCAGTTCTAGTTCAGTTCTAGTTCAGTTCTAGTTCAGTTCTAGTTCAGTTCTGTTCTAGTTCAGTTCTAGTTCAGTTCTAGTTCAGTTCTAGTTCAGTTCTAGTTCAGTTCTAGTTCAGTTCTAGTTCAGTTCTAGTTCAGTTCTAGTTCAGTTCTAGTTCAGTTCTAGTTCAGTTCTAGTTCAGTTCTAGTTTCAGTTCTAGTTCAGTTCTAGTTCAGTTCTAGTTCAGTTCTAGTTCAGTTCTAGTTCAGTTCTAGTTCAGTTCTAGTTCAGTTCTAGTTCAGTTCTAGTTCAGTTCTAGTTCAGTTCTAGTTCAGTTCTAGTTCAGTTCTAGTTCAGTTCTAGTCAGTTCTAGGTCTAGAATTCAGTCTAGTCAGTTCTAGTTCATTCTAGTTCTTCTAGTTCAGTTCTAGTTCGTTCTAGTTCAGTTAGTTCAGTTTTAATTCAGTTCTAGTCCAGTTCCAGTTCAATTATATTTCAGTTTTAGATCTGTTCTAGTTTAGTTCCAATTCAGTTCTGGCTTGATGGTTTCATAAAGTGTTGTATTTTAAGGTGGTTTGGAGAAAGAATATTTTTGTGTTACAAAACATCAGCACAAATGCCCGTATAATATTTGTAGGGTATACAAACCAATATTTTTTTAATTATGTTTTGTGTTTTTTTTAAAGCTTGATTATTGTTTTAAAATAGATATTCTATTTGTAGTTTTGTTCTGTTTCTTTTTTAACTTTTTAAGGAATTCGATATTTTATTCATTTGTGTTTTTTCTGTTCACTAATGTTGGAGTTAAAATAATTTATTGAATCTTTTCTTATTGAACAAATTTTGAAAGCATCTGTTCCAAATTTCTTTGGACTTAAGGCATTATATACTTTTGAACTACTTTAAGTATTTAAATTCTGAAGATAATAGAAGCTGACGAATTAAATTGAAATTAGGACGAACATTTTTTTTTAATTTTTAAAATTGGAATATGTTTATTATGATTTGTTATACTTCATATTCTTTAATGATAACCAGTTTAACATTTTTTCCTTAAACTTGAGAGTAATATTGGGAAGAAAACTAAATGACTAAAAGCTATGTTAAAGAAATTTACATGTCTATTATTTGCAATATTTTTATAAAATTATATTTTTATAAAATTAATGCAAAACTTTATTTAGGCGTAAAAATTTTAATTAAACATTTGCATCATTCAAGGTAAAGATATGTATATAATTTTTACAGCAATTCAAAAATGTGTACTATATATTATAAACTGATTTATTCAACAACTATAACACACAAATTGGATAAAATATAACTTCTTTGGAATCCTCTTTTAACTAACAAAAAGAAAAAAAAATAAGTCTTAAAACAGAAATCATTTCAAAATGTTTTTCATACAAAAGAAATAGAACACTCATATTGAGAATAACTTTAGTCAACTTTTTGTTGCATCAAGGTCAGTCACAGACAGCAGCAAGAGGTTGTATTTCCAATTTAAAAAAATGTTATGTGGTAATGAGATACATCTACTTTAACATGCTTGAATTATAAATGGCTTAAGTACTAGACATTATACACTAAACAGGGACAAGAGATATGACGTTTGTTTTGGTCTGTAGGTGATGGCTTTTTAAAGTTGTTTCTTTTTCGTTTTCATTATGTTTTTGTTCATTGACATACAAAATGAAGAAAACTACAAAACCCTTTTTATTTCACTAAATAAATACGAAAAAATGTAGAAAACATAATTACTTGACAAAGCTAAATAAATAGTCGCATTTTTTTCAGTTAAAACATAATAACAAAAAGAAATAAAATAAGAAAAAAGCTGAAAAGAAAGTGCTGAATCATCAGATAAGTACATTTGTTGAAAGTGGTTTCTTCCGTTTGCATTAGTTGTTTGTTTGTTGGTTTATTTGTATTTACTAAGGAAATTATAGACGGATATATGGGGATTTAAAATTCAAGAGTGTGCTAAATAAAGTATTTTTGTAGAAAAATATCCTTGGAAGTTGTATAATAATTATATTAGGGAGTTTTAAATAGTAAAAGCAATTTGTTGTCGTGTGAATAATTTCTAGTTATACTCTAAAAAAAATCAATAATGGAACTAAACAAAACTAGAGCTGTACTAGAACTGAACTAGAACTGAACACGAACTGAACTAGACTGAACACGAACTGAACTAGAACGAACTGAACTACCTAGAACTAGAACTAGAACTAGAACTGAACTAGAACTGAACTAGAACTGAACTAGAACTGAACTAGAACTGAACTAGAACTGAACTAGAACTGAACTAGAACTGAACTAGAACTGAACTAGAACTGAACGAGAACTGAACTAGAACTGAACTAGAACTGAACTAGAACTGAACTAGAACTGAACTAGAACTGAACTGAGAACTGAACTAGAACTGAACTAGAACTGAACTAGAAACTGAACTAGAACTGAACTAGAACTGAACTAGAACTGAACTAAAACTGAACTAGAACTGAACTAGAACTGAACTAGAACTGAACTAAAACTGAACTAGAACTGAACTAGAACTGAACTAGAACTGAACTAGAACTGAACTAGAACTGAACTAGAACTGAACTAGAACTGACTAGAACTGAACTAGAACTGAACTAGAACTGAACTAGAACTGAACTAGAACTGAACTAGAACTGAACTAGAACTGAACTAGAACTGAACTAGAACTGAACTAGAACTGAACTAGAACTGAACTAGAACTGAAGTAGAACTGAACTAGAACTGAACTAGAACTGAACTAGAACTGAACTAGAACTGAACTAGAACTGAACTAGAACTGAACTAGAACTGAACTAGAACTGAACTAGAACTGAACTAGAACTAAACTAGAACTGAACTAGAACTGAACTAGAACTGAACTGGAACTGAACTAGAACTGAACTAGAACTGAACTAGAACTGAACTAGAACTGAACTAGAACTGAACTAGAACTGAACTAGAACTGAACTAGAACTGAACTAGAACTGAACTAGAACTGAACTAGAACTGAACTAGAACTGAACTAGAACTGAACTAGAACTGAACTAGAACTGAACTAGAACTGAACTAGAACTGAACTAGAACTGAACTAGAACTGAACTAGAACTGAACTAGAACTGAACTAGAACTGAACTAGAACTGAACTAGAACTGAACTAGAACTGAACTAGAACTGAACTAGAACTGAACTAGAACTGAACTAGAACTGAACTGACTAGAAACTGAACTAGAACTGAACTAGAACTGAACTAGAACTGAAACTAGAACTGAACTAGAACTGAAACTAGAACTGAACTAGAACTGAACTAGAACTGAACTAGAACTAGAACTGAACTAGAAATGAACTAGAACTGAACTAGAACTGAACTAGAACTGAACTAGAACTGAACTAGAACTGAACTAGAACTGAACTAGAACTGAACTAGAACTGAACTAGAACTGAACTAGAAACTGAACTAGAACTGAACTAGAACTGGAACTAGAACTGAACTAGAACTGAACTAGAACTGAACTAGAACTGAACTAGAACTGAACTAGAACTGAACTAGAACTGAAACTAGAACTGAACTAGACTGAACTAGAACTGAACTAGAACTGAACTAGAACTGAACTAGAACTGAACTAGAACTGAACTAGAACTGAACTAGAACTGAACTAGAACTGAACTAGAATGAACTAGAACTGAACTAGAACTGAACTAGAACTGAACTAGAACTGAACTAGAACTGAACTAGAACTGAACTAGAACTGAACTAGAACTGAACTAGAAACTGACTAAGAACATGAACTAGAAAACTGAACTAGAACTGAACTAGAACTGGAAACTAGAACTGAAACTAGGAACTGAACTAGAACTGAAACTAGAACTGACTAGAACTGAACTAGAACTGAACTAGAAACTGATTAGAACTGGAACTAGAACTGAACTAGAACTGAACTAGAACTGAAACTAGAACTGAACTAGAACTGAACTAGAACCCTTAACTAGTAGACTGAACTAGAACAGAACTAGAACTGAAAAAAATTTCATGGCTTTTTTGTGCTCAAAGAGAGTTTCGAAAAATATGATTCTGAAGATCATAGTATGTAAATAACATTTTAAAATTGTATTTTTTACATTTTTGCTTGCTTGTAATCTACTAAATAATTTGTAAACTGTCAAATGCTGAATAAAATTTAAGCAACTCTTTTGTTACTAACTCTTACACAATGTTATCAGGACCACACGTTGAATTGAAATCATGTTATTTTTAAAACTGAATAAACATTAAAAGGAATTATTCATCGAAAGTTTATAAAATAATATTTTGTTTATGAATATGTAGCTAAATGTTTAATCATTAATTTGATTATGATTTCAAGAGAGAACAGATAACAGTTTTTTTAATGTTAGTCATACATAGTAATAAAATATGCATTATGTTAAGCTCAACTTTGTATACCTATAAATAAATTACATCGAACTGTGTTTTTTTGTCTAATTTAAATAGGTTACCTTCTATTGCACTATTGCAGCTCCCAGTGCAGCCTAATAATTGTTGTAATCACCTTCATAAATCATTATATGCAACAAAGTTTTTTCACTCTGTTGCTCTGCTCTACATACAAAAACTATACATATATTGGCCTGATTTAAAATCATAGTTTTATTTTAGTTCGCTAGTTTTTTTTTTTATTAGTAACCCACATTATGTACGAGTACGAAGTAAAGTACAATTCATGTCAGAGTCAATATTGTTTTTTTTTTTTTTTGGTTTGGTTTTGGTGCCCTCCAAAAAAAAAACTCCAAACCATAATAGTTGCAACAGTGTATCTATTTTTAAGTGCTGTTTTTTTTCTATTTTACTTTCCACTTTTTTGTGTTTTTGGAAGCTATTTTATTTAAATGTTACAATGTTTTTTTAACCACACATTTCCTCTTTTTTACAGATTGTCCCCAAATCGATTTGTATGAATTTCTAACGGAGGCCGAACTGCAACATTATTACAATGCTGTCAAGTAAGTATTTGAAGTAGAGATGAATGTTAATGTCTTGCAGCAGAGACAGAGAAGATTGGAATCGCATGTCTTAGTCACCCACACAATTTACGCATTTCCAAAGAAATGTATTCATGTATTTATCAATATATACACATGTTTCATATTTTATATTGTTCAAACGATTGAATTCTTTATGGTCCAAGAGGGTGTATATACATAAATTTTATTTGATTGTTTTAGACATATGGGGAAAGTTTTAAATGTGTATATATGAAATATTTATATAGTATGAATGTAACTCCTTCATATTTTTATAGATTTATTTCAAAAATTTATTTACATTGACCTTGAGTGTTAGGATTCTTTATAAAGAATTATTTATTTAAAATGAAGCTGATTTAAATTTCTGTCTTGAATCCATTCAACTTATCTATCAAATTTAAAAAATATTGGTTTATTTAAAAGAGTTCTCGAATCTAAACTATCGGAGGAAAGCTTACTGAAAGTAGGTCTTTCGAGAACTAAATCGCTCACGTCTTTCTTTTGTTGCGGGGGGTCTTTAAAGCAACAAGCTTGCAATTAGTTATTGAGTTAGAGATAGTTAGTTAGCTTAGTTAGTTAGTTAGTAGTAGTTAGGTTAGGTAGTTAGTTAGTTAGTTAGTTAGTAGTAGTTTAGTTATGTTGTTAGTTAGTGAGTTAGTTAGTAGTATGTTAGTTAGTTAGTTAGTTAGTTAGTTAGGTTAGTTAGTTAGTAGTTAGTTAGTTAGTAGTAGTTAGTTAGTTAGTAGTTAGTTAGTAGTTAGTTAGTAGTTAGTTCGTTAGTTAGGTTAGTTAGTAGTAGTTAGCTGAGTTAGTAGTTAGTTAGTAGTTAGTTAGTTAGTAGTTAGTTAGCTAGTTAGTTAGTTAGTTAGTTAGTTAGTTAGTTAGTTAGTAGTTAGTTCGTTAGTTAGTTAGTTGAGTAGTTAGTTAGTTAGTTAGTTAGTTAGTTAGTTAGTTAGTTAGTTAGTAGTTAGTTAGTTAGTAGTTAGTTAGTTAGTTAGTTAGTTAGTAGTTAGTTAGTAGTTAGTTAGTTAGTTAGTTAGTTAGGTTAGTTAGTTAGTAGTTAGTTAGTTAGTTAGTAATTAGTTAGTTAGTAGTAGTTAGTAGTAGTTAGTTAGTTAGTTAGTTAGTTAGTAGTTAGTAGTTAGTTAGTTAGTTAGTTAGTTAGTAGTTAGTTAGTTAGTTAGTTAGTAGTTAGTTAGTTAGTTAGTTAGTTAGTAGTTAGTAGTTAGTTAGTTAGTTAGTTAGTTAGTTAGTTAGTTAGTAGTAGTTAGTTAGTTAGTTAGTTAGTTAGTTAGTAGTTGTTAGTTAGTTAGTTAGTTAGTTAGTTAGTTAGTAGTTAGTTAGTAGTTAGTTAGTTAGTTAGTTAGTTAGTTAGGTAGTAGTTAGTAGTTAGTTAGTAGTTAGTTAGTTAGTTAGTTAGTTAGTTAGAGTTGTTAGTAGTTAGTTAGTTAGTTAGTTAGTTAGTTGTAGTAGTTAGTTAGTTAGTAGTTAGTTAGTTAGTAGTAGTTAGTTAGTTAGTTAGTTAGTTAGTTAGTTAGTAGTAGTTAGTTAGTTAGTTAGTTAGTTAGTAGTTAGTAGTTAGTTAGTTAGTAGTAGTTAGTTAGTTAGTTAGTTAGTTAGTTAGTAGTTAGTTAGTTAGTTAGTTAGTTAGTTAGTTAGTAGTTAGTTAGTTAGTTAGTTAGTTAGTTAGTTAGTTAGTTAGCTAGTTAGTTAGTAGTTAGTTAGTTAGTTAGTTAGTTAGTTAGTTAGTTAGTTAGTTAGTTAGTTAGTTATGTAGTTAGTAGTAGTTAGTTAGTTAGTTAGTTAGTTAGTTAGTTAGTAGTTAGTTAGTTAGTTAGTTAGTAGTTAGTTATGTTAGTTAGTTAGTTAGTTAGTTAGTTAGTTAGTAGTTAGTTAGTTAGTTAGTTAGTAGTTAGTTAGTTAGTAGGTTAGTTAGTTAGTTAGTAGTTAGTTAGTTAGTTAGTTAGTTAGTTAGTTAGGTTAGTTAGTTAGTTAGTTAGTAGTTAGTAGTTAGTAGTTAGTTAGTTAGTTAGTTAGTTAGTTAGTTAGTTAGTTAGTGTAGTTAGTTAGTTAGTTAGTTAGTTAGTTAGTGTTAGTTAGTTAGTTAGTTAGTTAGTTAGTTAGTTAGTTAGTTAGTTAGTTAGTAGTTAGTTAGTTAGTTAGTTAGTTAGTTAGTTAGTTAGTTAGTTAGTTAGTTAGTAGTTAGTAGTTAGTTAGTTAGTTAGTAGTTAGTTAGTTAGTTAGTTAGTTAGTTAGTTAGTTAGTTAGTTAGTTAGTTAGTTAGTTAGTTAGTAGTTAGTTAGTTAGTTAGTTAGTTAGTTAGTAGTAGTTAGTTAGTTAGTTAGTTAGTTAGTTAGTTAGTAGTTAGTTAGTTAGTTAGTTAGTTAGTTAGTTAGTTAGTTAGTTAGTTAGTTAGTTAGTTAGTTAGTTAGTTAGTTAGTTAGTTAGTTAGTTAGTTAGTAGTTAGTTAGTTAGTTAGTTAGTTAGTTAGTTAGTAGTTAGTTAGTTAGTTAGTAGTTAGTTAGTTAGTTAGTTAGTTAGTTAGTTAGTAGTTAGGTAGTTAGTTAGTAGTTAGTTAGTTAGTTAGTTAGTTAGTTAGTTAGTAGTTAGTTAGTAGTAGTTAGTTAGTAGTTAGTTAGTTAGTAGTTAGTTAGTTAGTTAGTTAGTTAGTTAGTTAGTTAGTAGTTAGTTAGTTAGTTAGTTAGTTAGTTAGTTAGTTAGTTAGTTAGTTAGTAGTTAGTTAGTTAGTTAGTTAGTTAGTTAGTTAGTTAGTTAGTTAGTTAGTTAGTTAGTTAGTTAGTTAGTTAGTTAGTTAGTAGTTAGTTAGTTAGTTAGTTAGTTAGTAGTTAGTTAGTTAGTTAGTTAGTTAGTTAGTTAGTTAGTTAGTTAGTAGTTAGTTAGTTAGTTAGTTAGTTAGTTAGTTAGTTAGTTAGTTAGTTAGTTAGTTAGTTAGTTAGTTAGTTAGTTAGTTAGTTAGTTAGTTAGTTAGTTAGTTAGTTAGTTAGTAGTTAGTTAGTTAGTTAGTTAGTAGTTAGTTAGTTAGTTAGTTAGTTAGTTAGTTAGTTAGTTAGTTAGTTAGTTAGTTAGTTAGTTAGTTAGTTAGTTAGTTAGTTAGTTAGTAGTTAGTTAGTTAGTTAGTTAGTTAGTTAGTTAGTAGTTAGTTAGTTAGTTAGTTAGTTAGTTAGTTAGTTAGTTAGTTAGTTAGTTAGTTAGTTAGTTAGTTAGTTAGTTAGTTAGTTAGTTAGTTAGTTAGTTAGTTAGTTAGTTAGTTAGTTAGTAGTTAGTTAGTTAGTAGTTAGTTAGTTAGTTAGTTAGTTAGTTAGTTAGTTAGTTAGTTAGTTAGTTAGTTAGTTAGTTAGTTAGTTAGTTAGTTAGTTAGTTAGTTAGTTAGTTAGTTAGTTAGTTAGTTAGTTAGTTAGTTAGTTAGTTAGTTAGTAGTTAGTTAGTTAGTTAGTTAGTTAGTTAGTTAGTTAGTTAGTTAGTTAGTTAGTTAGTTAGTTAGTTAGTTAGTTAGTTAGTTAGTTAGTTAGTTAGTTAGTTAGTTAGTTAGTTAGTTAGTTAGTAGTAGTTAGTTAGTTAGTTAGTTAGTTAGTTAGTTAGTTAGTTAGTTAGTTAGTTAGTTAGTTAGTTAGTTAGTTAGTTAGTTAGTTAGTAGTTAGTTAGTTAGTTAGTTAGTTAGTAGTTAGTTAGTTAGTTAGTTAGTTAGTTAGTTAGTTAGTTAGTTAGTTAGTTAGTTAGTTAGTTAGTTAGTTAGTTAGTTAGTTAGTTAGTTAGTTAGTTAGTTAGTTAGTTAGTTAGTTAGTTAGTTAGTTAGTTAGTTAGTTAGTTAGTTAGTTAGTTAGTTAGTTAGTTAGTAGTTAGTTAGTTAGTTAGTTAGTTAGTTAGTTAGTTAGTTAGTTAGTTAGTTAGTTAGTTAGTTAGTTAGTTAGTTAGTAGTTAGTTAGTTAGTTAGTTAGTTAGTTAGTTAGTTAGTTAGTTAGTTAGTTAGTTAGTTAGTTAGTTAGTTAGTTAGTTAGTTAGTTAGTTAGTTAGTAGTTAGTTAGTTAGTTAGTTAGTTAGTTAGTTAGTTAGTTAGTTAGTTAGTTAGTTAGTTAGTTAGTTAGTTAGTTAGTTAGTTAGTTAGTAGTTAGTTAGTTAGTTAGTTAGTTAGTTAGTTAGTTAGTAGTTAGTTAGTTAGTTAGTTAGTTAGTTAGTTAGTTAGTTAGTTAGTTAGTTAGTTAGTTAGTTAGTTAGTTAGTTAGTTAGTAGTTAGTTAGTTAGTTAGTTAGTTAGTTAGTTAGTAGTTAGTTAGTTAGTTAGTTAGTTAGTTAGTTAGTTAGTTAGTTAGTTAGTTAGTTAGTTAGTTAGTTAGTTAGTTAGTTAGTTAGTTAGTTAGTTAGTTAGTTAGTTAGTTAGTTAGTTAGTTAGTTAGTTAGTTAGTTAGTTAGTAGTTAGTTAGTTAGTTAGTTAGTTAGTTAGTTAGTTAGTTAGTTAGTTAGTTAGTTAGTTAGTTAGTTAGTTAGTTAGTTAGTTAGTTAGTTAGTTAGTTAGTTAGTTAGTTAGTTAGTTAGTTAGTTAGTTAGTTAGTTAGTTAGTTAGTTAGTTAGTTAGTTAGTTAGTTAGTTAGTTAGTTAGTTAGTAGTTAGTTAGTTAGTTAGTTAGTTAGTTAGTTAGTTAGTTAGTTAGTTAGTTAGTTAGTTAGTTAGTTAGTTAGTTAGTTAGTTAGTTAGTTAGTTAGTTAGTTAGTTAGTTAGTTAGTTAGTTAGTTAGTTAGTTAGTTAGTTAGTTAGTTAGTTAGTTAGTTAGTAGTTAGTTAGTTAGTTAGTTAGTTAGTTAGTTAGTTAGTTAGTTAGTTAGTTAGTTAGTTAGTTAGTTAGTTAGTTAGTAGTTAGTTAGTTAGTTAGTTAGTTAGTTAGTTAGTTAGTTAGTTAGTTAGTTAGTTAGTTAGTTAGTTAGTTAGTTAGTTAGTTAGTAGTTAGTTAGTTAGTTAGTTAGTTAGTTAGTTAGTAGTTAGTTAGTTAGTTAGTTAGTTAGTTAGTTAGTTAGTTAGTTAGTTAGTTAGTTAGTTAGTTAGTTAGTTAGTTAGTTAGTTAGTTAGTTAGTTAGTTAGTTAGTTAGTTAGTTAGTTAGTAGTTAGTTAGTTAGTTAGTTAGTTAGTTAGTTAGTTAGTTAGTTAGTTAGTTAGTTAGTTAGTTAGTTAGTTAGTTAGTTAGTTAGTTAGTTAGTAGTTAGTTAGTTAGTTAGTTAGTTAGTTAGTTAGTTAGTTAGTTAGTTAGTTAGTTAGTTAGTTAGTTAGTTAGTTAGTTAGTAGTTAGTTAGTTAGTAGTTAGTTAGTTAGTTAGTTAGTTAGTTAGTTAGTTAGTTAGTTAGTTAGTTAGTTAGTTAGTTAGTTAGTAGTTAGTTAGTAGTTAGTTAGTTAGTTAGTTAGTTAGTTAGTTAGTTAGTTAGTAGTTAGTTAGTTAGTTAGTTAGTTAGTTAGTTAGTTAGTTAGTTAGTAGTTAGTTAGTAGTTAGTTAGTTAGTTAGTTAGTAGTTAGTTAGTTAGTTAGTTAGTTAGTTAGTTAGTTAGTTAGTTAGTTAGTTAGTTAGTTAGTAGTTAGTTAGTTAGTTAGTTAGTTAGTTAGTTAGTTAGTTAGTTAGTTAGTTAGTTAGTTAGTTAGTTAGTTAGTTAGTTAGTTAGTTAGTAGTTAGTTAGTTAGTTAGTTAGTTAGTTAGTTAGTAGTTAGTTAGTTAGTTAGTTAGTAGTTAGTTAGTTAGTTAGTAGTTAGTTAGTTAGTTAGTTAGTTAGTTAGTTAGTTAGTAGTTAGTTAGTAGTTAGTTAGTTAGTAGTTAGTTAGTTAGTTAGTTAGTAGTTAGTTAGTTAGTTAGTTAGTTAGTAGTTAGTTAGTTAGTTAGTAGTTAGTTAGTTAGTTAGTTAGTTAGTTAGTTAGTTAGTTAGTTAGTTAGTTAGTTAGTTAGTTAGTTAGTTAGTTAGTTAGTTAGTAGTTAGTTAGTTAGTTAGTTAGTTAGTAGTTAGTTAGTTAGTTAGTTAGTTAGTTAGTTAGTTAGTTAGTTAGTTAGTTAGTTAGTTAGTTAGTTAGTTAGTTAGTTAGTTAGTTAGTTAGTTAGTTAGTTAGTTAGTTAGTTAGTTAGTTAGTAGTTAGTTAGTTAGTTAGTTAGTTAGTTAGTTAGTTAGTTAGTTAGTTAGTTAGTTAGTTAGTTAGTTAGTTAGTTAGTTAGTTAGTTAGTTAGTTAGTTAGTTAGTTAGTTAGTTAGTTAGTTAGTAGTTAGTTAGTTAGTTAGTTAGTTAGTTAGTTAGTTAGTTAGTTAGTTAGTTAGTTAGTTAGTTAGTAGTTAGTTAGTTAGTTAGTTAGTTAGTTAGTTAGTTAGTTAGTTAGTTAGTTAGTTAGTTAGTTAGTTAGTTAGTTAGTTAGTTAGTTAGTTAGTTAGTTAGTTAGTTAGTTAGTTAGTTAGTTAGTTAGTTAGTTAGTTAGTTAGTTAGTTAGTTAGTTAGTTAGTTAGTTAGTTAGTTAGTTAGTTAGTAGTTAGTTAGTTAGTTAGTTAGTTAGTTAGTTAGTTAGTTAGTTAGTTAGTTAGTTAGTTAGTTAGTTAGTTAGTTAGTTAGTTAGTTAGTTAGTTAGTAGTTAGTTAGTTAGTTAGTTAGTTAGTTAGTTAGTTAGTTAGTTAGTTAGTTAGTTAGTTAGTTAGTTAGTTAGTTAGTTAGTTAGTTAGTTAGTTAGTTAGTTAGTAGTTAGTTAGTTAGTTAGTTAGTTAGTTAGTTAGTTAGTTAGTTAGTTAGTTAGTTAGTTAGTTAGTTAGTTAGTTAGTTAGTTAGTTAGTTAGTTAGTTAGTTAGTTAGTTAGTTAGTTAGTTAGTTAGTTAGTAGTTAGTAGTTAGTTAGTTAGTAGTTAGTTAGTTAGTAGTTAGTTAGTTAGTTAGTTAGTTAGTTAGTTAGTTAGTTAGTTAGTTAGTTAGTTAGTTAGTTAGTTAGTAGTTAGTTAGTTAGTAGTTAGTAGTTAGTTAGTTAGTTAGTAGTAGTTAGTTAGTTAGTTAGTTAGTTAGTTAGTTAGTTAGTTAGTTAGTTAGTTAGGTAGTTAGTTAGTTAGTTAGTTAGTTAGTTAGTTAGTAGTTAGTTAGTTAGTTAGTAGTTAGTTAGTTAGTTAGTTAGTTAGTTTGATTTTCCATCGAACCGAATCCACCCAGATTAATCGTATCGTGATTTATGACTGATTACTCCATTCATGGTTTATTTGACAAATAGACATCCTCTACTTCGTATTTTGACAAAAGAATTGGCTCGTTGACAGCAGAATTTCCGCACTTTGTATTCCCCTATCACTTTAACTCTTTATTGTGGAAATAACTTAAAGAAAAAAAGGTTATTTGCTTGATAATATAAATATAAAAATTATTTATATTGTTTCATTTCCATTTACATCCTACATTTACGCTTTATCACAAAACAAAGAAACGCAAAATCCGTGTTTGCTAAATCAAATGAAAACACTTTTACTTGTCTGCCGCAAATCTGTCTACTTTTTTATTATTGTTGATTTTATTAATAAATTACTGTTTTGCATTTTCTTTATTCTTCTTCGCATCAACCATTCAATCAATCATTTATACATCGTACCCATTCACACACACACGCACACACACATTTAAACTGGCTCAATCCCACAGAGATGAACTTAAGATAACTAATGCTTCACAATTCAAATATGCCACCGATGAAGATCTCAAAAGTATTGGTATGTCAAGACCGGAAATCCGGCGTTTACGTAAATTCTATGAAAAATATTTCCCTCATGGTTATTTGAGTAAAATAAAACGCCTGCTGCATGCCCCCACCTCAATGGTGAAGAAAGATGAAATGACGGGTAGTGTTACAAGTACAACAGCTGCCAGTCCTTCGGGCAGTTTAAGTGGTACGGCAACAGGTCCTACATCAAAGACTAGCAGTTCGCCCAGTAAAGCACCAAACAATAAACACATCATACCGGCCGATGCCATAAGTGTTAATAAACAATTGGGCACTGGAGAATTTGGTATAGTGCAACAGGGTGTGTGGACTAATGGCTCGGAAAGGGTGAGTGTTGAATTTATTGTCTAGTTTATTGTTATTTACCTGTTTGTACGTATTAGATACAAGTTGCCATAAAATGTCTTTGTCGCGAACGTATGCAATCGAATCCCATGGAATTTTTAAAAGAAGCCGCCATTATGCATTCCATTGAACATGAAAACATAGTGCGTTTATATGGTGTGGTCTTGGCTACCGATTCCCTAATGTTGGTCACCGAATTGGCTCATTTACGTTCATTGCTGGAGTGTTTAAAAGATCCCGGTTTGAGAGTAAGTTTTTTGACGGTGCCCACTTTGTGTGAATTTGGTTTACAAATTTGCAATGGCATGCGTTATTTGGAAAATAAACGTTTGATACACAGGTAATGCTTCTGAGTATAAATCTAATGGAATAGCTTTAAAATTTAGTTTTTTTTTATTGCAGAGATTTGGCAGCTCGTAATATTTTAGTTTTTAGCAAAAATAAAGTAAAAATATCTGATTTTGGTTTGTCACGTGCTTTGGGTGTGGGCAAAGATTATTACAAGACCAATTTCAATGTCAATCTAAAATTGCCCATTGCCTGGTGTGCTCCAGAATGTATAAATTACTTGCGCTTCACCAATGCCTCAGATGTGTGGGCTTTTGGTGTTTGTTTGTGGGAAATGTTCTCATACGGGTTTCAACCTTGGGCTGCTTTAACAGGTCTACAAATATTGGAAGCTATTGATGCTCCTAATTATCAGGTGGGTTTAAAAATTTTATAAATTCTAATTAATCTAATAATTCAGTTCTAGTTCCGTACTAGTTCAGTTCTAGTTCAGTTCTAGTTAAGTTCTAGTTCAGTTCTAGTTCAGTTCTAGTTCAGTTCTAGTTCAGTTCTAGTTCAGTTCTAATTCAGTTCTAGTTCAGTTCTAGTTCAATTCTAGTTCAATTCTAGTTCAGTTCTAGTTCAGTTCTAGTTCAGTTCTAGTTCAGTTCTAGTTCAGTTCTAGTTCAGTTCTAGTTCAGTTCTAGTTCAGTTCTAGTTCAGTTCTAGTTCAGTTCTAGTTCAGTTCTAGTTCAGTTCTAGTTCAGTTCTAGTTAGTTCAGTTCTAGTTCAGTTCTAGTTCAGTTCTAGTTCAGTTCTAGTTCAGTTCTAGTTCAGTTCTAGTTCTAGTTCAGTTCTAGTTCAGTTCTAGTTCTAGTTCAGTTCTAGTTCAGTTCTAGTTCAGTTCTAGTTCAGTTCTAGTTCAGTTCTAGTTCAGTTCTAGTTCAGTTCTAGTTCAGTTCTAGTTCAGTTCTAGTTCAGTTCTAGTTCAGTTCTAGTTCAATTCTAGTTCAGTTCTAGTTCAGTTCTAGTTCAGTTCTAGTTCAGTTCTAGTTCAGTTCTAGTTCAGTTCTAGTTCAGTTCTAGTTCAGTTCTAGTTCAGTTCTAGTTCAGTTCTAGTTCAGTTCTAGTTCAGTTCTAGTTCAGTTCTAGTTCAGTTCTAGTTCAGTTCTAGTTCAGTTCTAGTTCAGTTCTAGTTCAGTTCTAGTTCAGTTCTAGTTCAGTTCTAGTTCAGTTCTAGTTCAGTTCTAGTTCAGTTCTAGTTCAGTTCTAGTTCAGTTCTAGTTCAGTTCTAGTTCAGTTCTATTTCAGTTCTAGTTCAGTTCTAGTTCAGTTCTAATTCAGTTCTAGTTCAGTTCTAGTTCAGTTCTAGTTCAGTTCTAGTTCAGTTCTAGTTCAGTTCTAGTTCAGTTCTAGTTCAGTTCTAGTTCAGTTCTAGTTCAGTTCTAGTTCAGTTCTAGTTCAGTTCTAGTTCAGTTCTAGTTCAGTTCTAGTTCAGTTTCGTTCAGTTTAGTTCAGTTCTAGTTCAGTTCTAGTTCAGTTCTAGTTCAGTTCTAGTTCAGTTCTAGTTCAGTTCTAGTTCAGTTCTAGTTCAGTTCTAGTTCAGTTCTAGTTCAGTTCTAGTTCAGTTCTAGTTCAGTTCTAGTTCAGTTCTAGTTCAGTTCTAGTTCAGTTCTAGTTCAGTTCTAGTTCAGTTCTAGTTCAGTTCTAGTTCAGTTCTAGTTCAGTTCTAGTTCAGTTCTAGTTCAGTTCTAGTTCAGTTCTAGTTCAGTTCTAGTTCAGTTCTAGTTCAGTTCTAGTTCAGTTCTAGTTCAGTTCTAGTTCAGTTTTAGTTCAGTTCTAGTTCAGTTCTAGTTCAGTTCTAGTTCAGTTCAGTCAGTTCTAGTTCAGTTCTAGTTCAGTTCTAGTTCAGTTCTAGTTCAGTTCTAGTTCAGTTCTAGTTCAGTTCTAGTTCAGTTCTAGTTCAGTTCTAGTTCAGTTCTAGTTCAGTTCTAGTTCAGTTCTAGTTCAGTTCTAGTTCAGTTCTAGTTCAGTTCTAGTTCAGTTCTAGTTCAGTTCTAGTTCAGTTCTAGTTCAGTTCTAGTTCAGTTCTAGTTCAGTTCTAGTTCAGTTCTAGTTCAGTTCTAGTTCAGTTCTAGTTCAGTTCTAGTTCAGTTCTAGTTCAGTTCTAGTTCAGTTCTAGTTCAGTTCTAGTTCAGTTCTAGTTCAGTTCTAGTTCAGTTCTAGTTCAGTTCTAGTTCAGTTCTAGTTCAGTTCTAGTTCAGTTCTAGTTCAGTTCTAGTTCAGTTCTAGTTCTAGTTCAGTTCTAGTTCAGTTCTAGTTCAGTTCTAGTTCAGTTCTAGTTCTAGTTCAGTTCTAGTTCAGTTCTAGTTCAGTTCTAGTTCAGTTCTAGTTCAGTTCTAGTTCAGTTCTAGTTCAGTTCTAGTTCAGTTCTAGTTCAGTTCTAGTTCAGTTCTAGTTCAGTTCTAGTTCAGTTTTAGTTCAGTTCTAGTTCAGTTCTAGCTCAGTTCTAGTTCAGTTCTAGTTCAGTTCTAGTTCAGTTCTAGTTCAGTTCTAGTTCAGTTCTAGTTCAGTTCTAGTTCGGTTCTAGTTCAGTTCTAGTTCAGTTCTAGTTCAGTTCTAGTTCAGTTCTAGTTCAGTTCTAGTTCGGTTCTAGTTCAGTTCTAGTTCAGTTCTAGTTCAGTTCTAGTTCAGTTTTAGTTCAGTTCTAGTTCAGTTCTAGTTCAGTTCTAGTTCAGTTCTAGTTCAGTTCTAGTTCAGTTCTAGTTCAGTTCTAGTTCAGTTCTAGTTCAGTTCTAGTTCAGTTCTAGTTCAGTTCTAGTTCAGTTCTAGTTCAGTTCTAGTTCAGTTCTAGTTCAGTTCTAGTTCAGTTCTAGTTCAGTTCTAGTTCAGTTCTAGTTCAGTTCTAGTTCAGTTCTAGTTCAGTTCTAGTTCAGTTCTAGTTCAGTTCTAGTTCAGTTCTAGTTCAGTTCTATTTCAGTTCTAGTTCAGTTCTAGTTCAGTTCTAATTCAGTTCTAGTTCAGTTCTAGTTCAGTTCTAGTTCAGTTCTAGTTCAGTTCTAGTTCAGTTCTAGTTCAGTTCTAGTTCAGTTCTAGTTCAGTTCTAGTTCAGTTCTAGTTCAGTTCTAGTTCAGTTCTAGTTCAGTTCTAGTTCAGTTCTAGTTCAGTTCTAGTTCAGTTCTAGTTCAGTTCTAGTTCAGTTCTAGTTCAGTTCTAGTTCAGTTCTAGTTCAGTTCTAGTTCAGTTCTAGTTCAGTTCTAGTTCAGTTCTAGTTCAGTTCTAGTTCAGTTCTAGTTCAGTTTTAGTTCAGTTCTAGTTCAGTTCTAGTTCAGTTCTAGTTCAGTCTAGTTCAGTTCTAGTTCAGTTCTAGTTCAGTTCTAGTTCAGTTCTAGTTCAGTTCTAGTTCAGTTCTAGTTCAGTTCTAGTTCAGTTCTAGTTCAGTTCTAGTTCAGTTCTAGTTCAGTTCTAGTTCAGTTTTAGTTCAGTTCTAGTTCAGTTCTAGTTCAGTTCTAGTTCAGTTCTAGTTCAGTTCTAGTTCAGTTCTAGTTCAGTTCTAGTTCAGTTCTAGTTCAGTTCTAGTTCAGTTCTAGTTCAGTTCTAGTTCAGTTCTAGCTTCAGTTCAGTTCAGTTCTAGTTCAGTTCTAGTTCAGTTCTAGTTCAGTTCTAGTTCAGTTCTAGTTCAGTTCTAGTTCAGTTCTAGTTCAGTTCTAGTTCAGTTCTAGTTCAGTTCTAGTTCAGTTCTAGTTCAGTTCTAGTTCGGTTCTAGTTCAGTTCTAGTTCAGTTCTAGTTCAGTTCTAGTTCAGTTCTAGTTCAGTTCTAGTTCAGTTCTAGTTCAGTTCTAGTTCAGTTTAGTTCAGTTCTAGTTCAGTTCTAGTTCAGTTCTAGTTCAGTTCTAGTTCAGTTCTAGTTCAGTTCTAGTTCAGTTCTAGTTCAGTTCTAGTTCAGTTCTAGTTCAGTTCTAGTTCAGTTCTAGTTCAGTTCTAGTTCAGTTCTAGTTCAGTTCTAGTTCAGTTCTAGTTCAGTTCTAGTTCAGTTCTAGTTCAGTTCTAGTTCAGTTCTAGTTCAGTTCTAGTTCAGTTCTAGTTCAGTTCTAGTTCAGTTCTAGTTCAGTTCAGTTCAGTTCTATATTCTATATCAGTTGATTTCTATAAATCTTAACCAAATAATGATTTCTTAATTAGCGTCTAGAACAACCCGAATGTTGTCCCAGAGAGTACTATACTTTGATGATGAAATGCTGGCAAGATGATCCTAGTAAACGACCAAAATTTTCTGAAATTTATGAAATGTTGCCCGACATGAAACCCGAACAACTCAAGGCAGTGGCCAACTGCTTAGAAGCGAAAACTAAAGAACATTTGGTTTATCGACAGAATGATATAATCACGGTATTGGATCGCAACACGGGCACACCATATTGGAAAGGTGTTTTGAATACGGGCAAAACAGGGTTTTTAATCCTTCAAATACAGTAGCATATGTCGAAGGTCTTCCAACTTTGAACAGGTGAGAAAAAATAACAACAATAAAATAAAATCTGTTAAATAACAAAATCATTTGCAGAGATTCCTTCAGTCGTAATGCTAACGAACGTTGTAGCAAACGTAAATTAAGAACTGAAATGATATCGAAACCTCAAAATGATTTTAAACATACCGGCCATGTTGGCATAGACGGAGCTTCCTTTGGTGATATTGCATTTTTGGGTACAACACAAAATGTAAGTTATTTTTATTCACAATAATTTAAAAAATAATTATTAAGTAACAATTCTTATTATAGTATAACCATGTGCCACGACAAATTGTTACCCCCATAAACCTTCAGAGGATATTGAACAAACGCCTCTACTCCTACCCGCCCACCCCAACTAGTCCGGATTCATTGCAAACTGCCAGTGGTTATTTTGCTGACGATTCTGCTCAATAATAATTCCACAATGAATCCTTCTTTCGTACCCTCGACTGAAAATACACCAAAACATTTTGCCAATACGGTCAAACAGGCACCACATTCGAATTTCCCACACACAATACAAATCCATTTACGCACAAAACGATCGACGACAGTACAATGGCCCTTCAAAACAACAACTATGGCATTGATAGAGGTAAAGATAATTTACTGTGGCGGCATTCGTCCATTACAAATGGTAGTGGCGCTACCGGAGGAAGCGGTGTTTACGTTTGAAGAACCTCATGAATATCATGATATCCGATGATGATGAAATTACACCAGACAAATTAGATTTTGGACCATCTCTGTTAGATGAAATCAATTCCATGTTTGGTTCCATGTCTGCTACACCTCATCGTCAAAAAACTCCGAATCTGAGTCGCATAATGCGACTGCTAAACGTTCAGATTTTTCTGATTTAACTTCTAAACTAATACGTAAGAATAGTGCAGGCGGTAACAGTTCGAAAAAATCGAAAAATTCTTGTGGCACTGTTAAGCAAATTTCAGTAAAGGATGAAAAGATTCTTAATCATGCCATAGAAATAGCAAATGAAATAAGTGCTAGGTAAGTTAGTTTATCAAATAATGAGTTATTTTATATAATGTATATCTTTGCATGTCTAAGATCCATGTGTGATTTGGTTTCTGATCCAACACCCTCTACTCAAAGCCCCAAACGTAAATTTAGTTTCCGTTTTCCTCATCTAAGTGGTCATGGAAGTAGCGATAATCTCATGGCAGTGGAATGTCCGCTACCAGCGGCACAGGTGGCTCTACTACTCATATGAATTCATTGTCTCCTCATTCGAAAAAGAAGAATTTACGGAGGAACTTAAAAGCATACCAGACTTACAGGTAAGACCAGTTTAATCGATAATGTTATTTGTGAAATATTTAAAACTTAACTTGTTTTACTAAAGAAAAATTTCCGACCTCTAAGTCTATTTCAGTTCTTGTTAGTTGTATTTCGGTTTTAGTTCAGTTCTAGTTCAGTTCTAGTTCAGTTCTAGTTCAGTTCTAGTTCAGTTCTAGTTCAGTTCTAGTTCAGTTCTAGTTCAGTTCTAGTTCAGTTCTAGTTCAGTTCTAGTTCAGTTCTAGTTCAGTTCTAGTTCAGTTCTAGTTCAGTTCTAGTTCAGTTCTAGTTCAGTTCTAGTTCAGTTCTAGTTCAGTTCTAGTTCAGTTCTAGTTCAGTTCTAGTTCAGTTCTAGTTCAGTTCTAGTTCAGTTCTAGTTCAGTTCTAGTTCAGTTCTAGTTCAGTTCTAGTTCAGTTCTAGTTCAGTTCTAGTTCAGTTCTAGTTCAGTTCTAGTTCAGTTCTAGTTCAGTTCTAGTTCAGTTCTAGTTCAGTTCTAGTTCAGTTCTAGTTCAGTTCTAGTTCAGTTCTAGTTCAGTTCTAGTTCAGTTCTAGTTCAGTTCTAGTTCAGTTCTAGTTCAGTTCTAGTTCAGTTCTAGTTCAGTTCTAGTTCAGTTCTAGTTCAGTTCTAGTTCAGTTCTAGTTCAGTTCTAGTTCAGTTCTAGTTCAGTTCTAGTTCAGTTCTAGTTCAGTTCTAGTTCAGTTCTAGTTCAGTTCTAGTTCAGTTCTAGTTCAGTTCTAGTTCAGTTCTAGTTCAGTTCTAGTTCAGTTTCTAGTTCAGTTCTAGTTCAGTTCTAGTTCAGTTCTAGTTCAGTTCTAGTTCAGTTCTAGTTCAGTTCTAGTTCAGTTCTAGTTCAGTTCTAGTTCAGTTCTAGTTCAGTTCTAGTTCAGTTCTAGTTCAGTTCTAGTTCAGTTCTAGTTCAGTTCTAGTTCAGTTCTAGTTCAGTTCTAGTTCAGTTCTAGTTCAGTTCTAGTTCAGTTCTAGTTCAGTTCTAGTTCAGTTCTAGTCAGTTCTAGTTCAGTTCTAGTTCAGTTCTAGTTCAGTTCTAGTTCAGTTCTAGTTCAGTTCTAGTTCAGTTCTAGTTCAGTTCTAGTTCAGTTCTAGTTCAGTTCTAGTTCAGTTCTAGTTCAGTTCTAGTTCAGTTCTAGTTCAGTTCTAGTTCAGTTCTAGTTCAGTTCTAGTTCAGTTCTAGTTCAGTTCTAGTTCAGTTCTAGTTCAGTTCTAGTTCAGTTCTAGTTCAGTTCTAGTTCAGTTCTAGTTCAGTTCTAGTTCAGTTCTAGTTCAGTTCTAGTTCAGTTCTAGTTCAGTTCTAGTTCAGTTCTTGTTCTAGTTCAGTTCTAATTCAGTTCTAGTTCAGTTCTAGTTCAGTTCTAGTTCATAGTTCTAGTTCAGTTCTCTAGTTCAGTTCTAGTTCAGTTCTAGTTCAGTTCTAGTTCAGTTCTAGTTCAGTTCTAGTTCAGTTCTAGTTCAGTTTAGTTCAGTTCTAGTTCTAGTTCAGTTCTAGTTCTAGTTCTAGTTCAGTTCTAGTTCAGTTTCTAGTTCAGTTCTAGTTCAGTTCTAGTTCAGTTCTAGTTCAGTTCTAGTTCAGTTCTAGTTCAGTTCTAGTTCAGTTCTAGTTCAGTTCTAGTTCAGTTCTAGTTCAGTTCTAGTTCAGTTCTAGTTCTTCTAGTTCAGTTCAGTTCTAGTTCAGTTCTAGTTCAGTTCTAGTTCAGTTCTAGTTCAGTTCTATTTCAGTTCTAGTTCAGTTTAGTTCAGTTCTAGTTCAGTTCTAGTTCAGTTCTAGTTCAGTTCTAGTTCAGTTCTAGTTCAGTTCTAGTTCAGTTCTAGTTCAGTTCTAGTTCTCGTTCTAGTTCAGTTCTAGTTCAGTTCTAGTTCAGTTCTAGTTCAGTTCTAGTTCAGTTCTAGTTCAGTTCTAGTTCAGTTCTAGTTCAGTTCTAGTTCAGTTCTAGTTCTTCTAGTTCAGTTCTAGTTCAGTTCTAGTTCAGTTCTAGTTCAGTTCTAGTTCAGTTCTAGTTCAGTTCTAGTTCAGTTCTAGTTCAGTTCTAGTTCAGTTCTAGTTCAGTTCTAGTTCAGTTCTAGTTCAGTTCTAGTTCAGTTCTAGTTCAGTTCTAGTTCAGTTCTAGTTCAGTTCTAGTTCAGTTCTAGTTCAGATCTAGTTCAGTTCTAGTTCAGTTATACTTCAGTTCTAGTTCAATTCTAGTTCAGTTCTAGTTCTAGTTCAGATCTAGTTCAGTTCTAGTTCAGTTATACTTCAGTTCTAGTTCAATTCTAGTTCAGTTCTAATTCTAGTTCAGTTCTAGTTCTAGTTCAGTTCTAGGTCACTTCTAGAAATAAGTCACATTAAAACAAGTTTCAGTTTTAATACATTTGAAACATAAAACTTTATATTAAAGCCATTAATTTATTCTTAACTTTTCTACTTCTTTCTTCTTTAATTTAATTTCCTTAAATTTCTTTTATTATTTATTTTGTTAAATTTTAAACATTATTTAATGCTTCTAATCAAAGTGCTTTCGTTCCATATCGAGTGATATGAATACATTAGCCACTTCATCTTGCGATATACGCATACCGCTATTCGATAAAGAAAGTTCAGATTTTTGTTTTGAAAAATCGCGTGAAATACTTACGCGTCCCCTACAATTTGGTAGTCGTACCTCATTTACGGCACCCACACCCCCACCCTCGCTTGAGTATACAGATGCTATCAGTCAAAGTCCACGTAAAGATAAAAAGACTTTGTCCGAAAATCTTATGGACATAGAAAATACTTTAAAAGCTCTTAATTTGGATTTTATGCACACCTACACGGATGTGGATAAAAACGACTCGGATGAGACCATTTTAAATGATCAATTCTCGAGTATTGTGTCATCGTTAGACGATGAAATCAGCAGTGCTACGGGTAGTTTAAAATCGTCTACAGTTTATAATTATCAAAATGGCAAACATACTACCACGACCACATTTGATTTTAATGCAGCCACCAATCATTTGGACAAACACTTACAATTGATGAGCGGTCAGGTGAATAAGAATTCACCCAATTCGGTGGACAAACGTTCAAGTACACCGGATACCGGTTTCGCTTCTAGAGATACTATTTCATTGTCAAGGCGCAGCAGCCAAAAGTCTAGCTATAGTCCCCAGGATAGTTATTTCAGTCCTAAGGATTTGAATTTTCCTCCCTCCTCCTTAGGAGGTAGTGCCGGTTGTTATGCTAATTTTAAGACAGATATTTTTAAGTATGGTGATGATATGGTGTCACCTTTTAGGTCCATCACGACAGTACACAAAACAAGCAATACTAGCATTTATTCTCCCAATCAATTGAGAATCGATGAAGCCCAAAATGATACGTACAATGGCAATCAGGAACAACGACAACGTTCCATGTCTTTTACCGACAATCTTAATCGTGATTCAGCAATAACAGAGAAAAGAAATGGTAAATTACTACAGAAACCCAAACAATCTGAGGAAGTTTCTCAAAAAACCAAAGCAATGTCCTATAAGTCGCGTTCAGCCAGAGCTAGAACATTAAGACGCTTAAGCTATAATCCCATGCCTCAGGTTGCTACTAGTTCTTCTAGCACCGATGATGATAGTGATCATAGTATGGATCGTAGTATGGCTAGATCTGAATGTGATATACGTTCCCGTGGATCGGGTTCTTTGTATCAACGTCGCAGACGGGCGGGTTTTAATCGTAAACTATTTGCCGTCTCTGTAAAGGATGATCATGATGTGGAGATTCAGGGCGAAAGACAAAGTAAAATTTATGGTTCAAATGCTAGCATTAAATCGGCACCACATTACAATTACACCCGATCTTCTAGATCATCGGCTATGGCTGCCTCTTCTTCACAAAGACCATATAAACTTAATCCCTATGAAGAGACGTATCCATATGAAGAGAGAATTTATGACTTTGGGGCAGCACCACCCAAAACTAAACCATATAATGCACAATTGATACCAAAACCACCCAAAACTTTTCAAGTTTCCTCTATAGCCACAAATTCGGGTTCAGGTTCATCGTCAGCCTCATCGGCGGCTGCCAGTTTCACACGTTCGGTAGTAGCAAACTCATCGGTATTTCAGGAGTTTGATGTAACACGTCTAACAGGACGTAGTCCTACTTCCAATGTAGCCGATGCCGATCATAATAATACTGCTTCACATTTAGAATTTCAATGGCCCGAAAAGATACATGCCTCCACGGTCAAACAAAATGAATTGCTGTGGCGCCAGCAGCAACAACATATACCAGAATTTAATGCACACGGCAATTATAGATCTAGCAAAGATCATCCTTCTTCCACTCTAAGTTCTTCCACTACCGATAGTGATCAATTTGAATATCGCATGGGTTATACCACCCATCTTCCGCCTAGTCCGGCTCCATAACTACAGCGTATGTTAAAGTATTTTTTAAATTTACTTTGAGAACCAAAACAAACGCCCTCAACCCCCTCATTAAACATCCATATTCCATACCATTAACCCAAATCCAATATCAGCAAATCATTAGAAATCATAAAAAGTAAATCAAAAAAAAAAAAAAAAACTTAAAACGTAACCAAAAGAATTTATTATGAAAATCATTAAAGAAACAAAGAAACAAATAAATATACAATAACCAAGGACAATAGTTGCTCTCTGACATCATTCAATATCTCTCTGGAAATTATTTGAAAACAAATCCAAAATCCTAATTAAAAAAAAGGAGTGCCTTACAATCAAATAACATCATCATCAACAAACAAATAAAAATTGTTAAATGAAAAAATATTACAAACGACAACAAAATGAAAGAAACACTCAAATGTTGCAACTTTACAGACAAACTTAAATACAAACCTAGATACATACATACTTAATTCAACATTATTATTGACATCAGACCTGGGCGATTTCCATTAATTTTGCATTAACATTAAATTAAAAAAAAATTAATTTAATGTAAAAAATATTGCATTAACATTAAATTTGCAAAATTTAATGCATTAAATTTCCATTAACATTAAATATTTTTGAATTTAATGCATTAATTTTACATTAACATTAAATATTTTTGAAATTAATGCATTAATTTTGCATTAACATTAAATATATCTGAATTTAGTGCATTAATTTTACATTAACATTAAATAAGCAATAAAATTAATGCATTAATATTCCATTAACATTAATATATATAAAAATTGATAAACATAAATAAAAACACAGTACAAAAGACCTCGATTTAACTAAGTACAGCTAAAATTAAATAGGTTAAAGTTTTTTCTAATAACTCCTATATTCCATTCAAACTTGTGTGTTTTAAATATGATATTTATACAAGATTCCACAGACAAAATAAACTAAAAAAGGAATATTTGGGAAGTGATACTATTCTTCTAATAAGTATTATCGTGTATAGGACTTATTCGAAAGGACTTTAACAAAATAAACTAAAAAAGGAATATCTGGGAAGTGATACTATTCTTCTAATATGTATTATCGAGTATAGGACTTATTAGAAAGGACTTTAACACATTCAATTTTACTTGAATTTAGTTAGACCGAGGTCTTTAGCGCTGTATTCTTATTTTTATAAATTATTTTATACATTAATGTTAATGGAAAATTAATGCATTAATTTTATTATTTATTATTTAATATTAATGAAAAATTAATGCATTAAATTCAAAAATATTTAATGTTAATGCAAAATTAATGCATTAATTTCACAAATATTTAATGTTAATGTAAAATTAATGCATTAAATTTAAAAATATTTAATGTTAATGCAAATTTAATGCATTAAATGTACCCATGTTAATGTTAATGCAATAAACTTGCATTAACATTAATTTTTTTTAATGTAGAAAAAATTGTTAATGCATTAACACATTTAATGCATTTATCCCAGGTCTGATTGACATACATAAATATTAAAGAAAAGGAATTAAAAAAAAAAATTAATCAAATTAAAACAAATTTAAAATTTACTATTTAGAGAGTTAATTGATATTTGAATAAATAGTTAAAAGGGTTTCTAATGTTGAGAATTAAATACTTATATAAAGAATAAAACAAAAACAAAATAAAACTGCATACACATAAGAAAAGGATATCAACTGGTTGTTTTTTTATAAGATAACCTTTTTGAATATTGAAAAGCGGAATTGAAATTCTTTAATAATAAAGTTATATGTTTTAGCGTAATTTTAATAGTTTTAGTTCAGTTCTACTTCAGTACTAGTTCAGTTCCAGTTCAGTTCTAGTTCAGTTCTAGTTCAGTTCTAGTTCAGTTCTAGTTCAGTTCTAGTTCAGTTCTAGTTCAGTTCTAGTTCAGTTCTAGTTCAGTTCTAGTTCAGTTCTAGTTCAGTTCTAGTTCAGTTCTAGTTCAGTTCTAGTTCAGTTCTAGTTCAGATCTAGTTCAGTTCTAGTTCAGTTCTAGTTCAGTTCTAGTTCAGTTCTAGTTCAGTTCTAGTTCAGTTCTAGTTCAGTTCTAGTTCAGTTCTAGTTCAGTTCTAGTTTGTCTAGTTCAGTTCTAGTTCAGTTCTAGTTCAGTTCAGTTCTAGTTCAGTTCTAGTTCAGTTCTTCAGTTCAGTTCTAGTTCAGTTCTAGTTTCAGTTCTAGTTCAGTTCTATTCATTCTAGTTCAGTTCTAGTTCAGTTCTAGTTTCAGTTCTAGTTCAGTTCTAGTTCGTTCTAGTTCAGTTCTAGTTCAGTTCTAGTTCAGTTCTAGTTCAGTTCTAGTTCAGTTCTAGTTCAGTTTCTAGTTCAGTTCTAGTTCAGTTCTAGTTCAGTTTAGTTTCAGTTCTAGTTCAGTTCTAGTTCAGTTCTAGTTCAGTTCTAGTTCAGTTCTAGTTCAGTTCTAGTTCAGTCAGTTCTAGTTCAGTTCTAGTTCAGTTCTAGTTCAGTTCTAGTTCAGTTTCTAGTTCAGTTCTAGTTCAGTTCTAGTTCAGTTCTAGTTCAGTTCTAGTTCAGTTCTAGTTCAGTTCTAGTTCAGTTCTAGTTCAGTTCTAGTTTCAGTTCTAGTTCAGTTCAGTTCTAGTTCAGTTCTAGTTCAGTTCTAGTTCAGTTCTAGTTTCAGTTCTAGTTCAGTTCTAGTTCAGTTCTAGTTCAGTTCTAGTTCAGTTCTAGTTCAGTTCTAGTTCAGTTCTAGTTCAGTTCTAGTTCAGTTTCTAGTTCAGTTTCTAGTTCAGTTCTAGTTCAGTTCTAGTTCAGTTCTAGTTCAGTTCTAGTTCAGTTCTAGTTCAGTTCTAGTTCAGTTCTAGTTCAGTTCTAGTTCAGTTCTAGTTCAGTTCTAGTTCAGTTCTAGTTCAGTTCTAGTTCAGTTCAGTTCAGTTCTAGTTCAGTTCTAGTTCACGTTCTAGTTCAGTTCTAGTTCAGTTCTAGTTCAGTTCTAGTTCAGTTCTAGTTCAGTCTAGTTCCAGTTCTAGTTCAGTTCTAGTTCAGTTCTAGTTCAGTTCTAGTTTCAGTTCTCGTTCAGTTATAGTTCAGTTCTAGTTCAGTTCTAGTTCAGTTTCTAGTTCAGTTCTAGTTCAGTTCTAGTTCAGTTCTAGTTCAGTTCTAGTTCAGTTCTAGTTCAGTTCTAGTTCAGTTCTAGTTCAGTTCTAGTTCAGTTCTAGTTCAGTTCTAGTTCAGTTCTAGTTCAGTTCTAGTTCAGTTCTAGTTCAGTTCTAGTTCAGTTCTAGTTCAGTTCTAGTTCAGTTCTAGTTCAGTTCTAGTTCAGTTCTAGTTCAGTTCTAGTTCAGTTCTAGTCAGTTCTAGTTCAGTTCTAGTTCAGTTCTAGTTCAGTTCTAGTTCAGTTATAGTTCAGTTCAGTTCAGTTCTAGTTCAGTTCTAGTTCCGTCTAGTTCAGTTCTAGTTCAGTTCTAGTTCAGTTCTAGTCAGTTCTAGTTCAGTTTCTAGTTCAGTTCTAGCTTCAGTTCTAGTCAGTTTCTAGTTCAGTTCTAGTTCAGTTCTAGTCAGTTCTAGTTCAGTTCTAGTTCAGTTCTAGTTCCGTTTAGTTCAGTTCTAGTTCAGTTCTAGTTCAGTTCTAGTTCAGTTCTAGTTCAGTTCTAGTTCAGTTCTAGTTCAGTTCTAGTTCAGTCTAGTTCAGTTCTAGTTCAGTTCTAGTTCAGTTCTAGTTCAGTTCTAGTTCAGTTCTAGTTCAGTTCTAGTTCAGTTCTAGTCAGTTCTAGTTCAGTTCTAGTTCAGTTCTAGTTCAGTTCTAGTTCAGTTCTAGTTCAGTTCTAGTTCAGTTCTAGTTCAGTTCTAGTTCCTCTAGTTCATTTCTAGTTCAGTTCTAGTTCAGTTCTAGTTCAGTTCTAGTTCAGTTCTAGTTCAGTTCTAGTTCAGTTCTAGTTCAGTTCTAGTTCAGTTCTAGTGTCAGTTCTAGTTTAGTTCAGTTCTAGTTTAGTTCAGTTCTAGTTTCAGTCGTTCTAGTTCAGTTCAGTTCAGTTCTAGTTCAGTTCTAGTTCAGTTCTAGTTCAGTTCTAGTTCAGTTCTAGTTAGTCAGTTCTAGTTCAGTTCTAGTTCGGTTCTAGTTCAGCTCTAGTTCAGTTCTAGTTCAGTTCTAGTTCAGTTCTAGTTCAGTTCTAGTTCAGTTCTAGTTCTAGTTCAGTTTTCGTTCTGTTCTAGTTCTATCCCGCAATTTTTGTTATTAGCTTCATATTTTATGAGATTTTTTATACATATATTTTTTTTGAAAAAATTTTTGTGTATTTTTAAAATATGTGTTCGCCTTAGTAAAACTATGTTTTATAAAATCAAATCTCTTTACCAATGAAAAGTTAGTAATTAAGGTTGTGCTATAAATTTTATTTTTTTAGATTTTTAATCAAATTACATTTATTAACGTAATAAGTGTTTCATGAAAAATAATTATATTAATTATACTTTAATTAAAAAAGCTTCTATAGCCAAATGATATCCTTTTCTTGGTATTTTATAAACGTGCTTTTCATAACATTTCATACGCACTCTTTGACTGATAATATCGTTTTCTTTTCATAAAACTTATGAGTTCTTAAACTTAAAATATGTATAATTAATCATACCTCAAGACTTATTCTAATCTTAAACAAACCAAAAAAGAAAATGAACAATTTAAAATCAAATCAAACCTCTTAATACATCCTGAGCTAATGTCCAAAATATACTCCAATATGAAATTGAAAAAACAAAATCTAAAAAATATTCTAACTTACACCAGCTTATAACTAAACTAAACCGATATATTCAATTCTAAAATTATGATATTATTACAATTATTATACATACAATAAACATACATACTTGCATAAATGCATAAAAAAAATAAATAATTAACTATTTAATACAACAAAAGAAAAATATTAAAAATAATAATTCCTCTCGTGTTTGCTGCATAAATACATAAATACATATATTTATTATCTACTCATATATAATTATATACTATTTAAGATTCTATATTATAGAATCTTTAATAAATTACTCTTAACAAAAATCTTAATATTTTACAAAAAAAAAAAAAAAAAAAAAACATTTCATTGTGGAATTGTATTTTAAATTAAACAAGAAAAACATTAAACAAACATTTTTCTATAAATTATTTAAAACAAAAAGTTATATTGAAACAAAATAATAAATATCAAAAAGTTATTATAACCCTTTAATAATATGCAAGTTTTAATTATTTACATTCGGTTCGTAACAAAACTTCTGAAATAGAAACGGGTCAAAATTCTATATAAATAACACCTATCAGTGCCCACTTAATACCATTATATCATACATGGGAATTTTTCATTAAGCATTAAAATTTCATTACCATTTATAGAAAAAATTGTAATGAAAATATTTTAAGTACCATTTAATGAAAATTATATTTTTTTCATTATAACTTTTTTTGATAATGGTAATGAATTTGATAATGAATTTTCAAAAACGAATTTAATTAGTATTTATAATTGTCGAAAAATATATTAAGAAAAATTTTTCGAAGATTCGAGGTTTGAAAGCTTTTAAAACCAGTTCCCGTAGCCCAAATTGGCTGAAATTTTGCAGTCATAAGTACATCTGATGACAATACAATAATATGTTCGAATATTCGAAATTAAGTTCGAAAATTCGAAGTTATTTTCGAAAAATTTTTTATGTTTTTAAATTAATCTCTGTGTCATAAAACCTAAAAAAAAAAATTTCGAAAATTCGAACTCGTGTTCGAAAAATTTTTAAAGCTGTTAAAACTAGTTCTTTTAGTCCGAATGTGATGAAATTTGGCATACATGATTTCACCTAATGACAATACATTGTAATGTTCGGATATTCGAAATTAATTTCGAAATCCTAACTAATGTTCGAAAATTTTTAAAATCCATTGAATAATGGTAATGAAAATTATTTTGAAATAATTACTAATGAAATCGTTTCATTAAAAACCATTACCATTAGACAAAATAATGCTAATGAAAAAAAAAAATAATTATAATTTTTTTTCAATTTAATGCTAATGAAATCGTCAATTAATTAGTCGATATAATTAACTACTCCCATGTATGCATTATAATTACCAATTTAGGTCAATAGACTTTAATTTAAATGCAATTTTGCTAGATAACTTTAGTTCAGTTCCAGTTCAGTTCTAGTTCAGTTCTAGTTCAGTTCTAGTTCAGTTCTAGTTCAGTTCTAGTTCAGTTCTAGTTCAGTTCTAGTTCAGTTCTAGTTCAGTTCTAGTTCAGTTCTAGTTCAGTTCTAGTTCAGTTCTAGTTCAGTTCTAGTTCAGTTCTAGTTCAGTTCTAGTTCAGTTCCTAGTTCAGTTCTAGTTCAGTTCTAGTTCTGTCAGTTCTAGTTCAGTTCTAGTTCAGTTCTAGTTCAGTTCTAGTTCAGTTCTAGTTCAGTTCTAGTTCAGTTCTAGTTCAGTTCTAGTTCAGTTCTAGTTCAGTTCTAGTTCAGTTCTAGTTCAGTTCTAGTTCAGTTTAGTTCAGTTCTATTTCAGTTCTATTTCAGTTCTATCAGGTCTAGTTCAGTTCTAGTTCAGTTCTAGTTCAGTTCTAGTTCAGTTCTAGTTCAGTTCTAGTTCAGTTCTAGTTCAGTTCTAGTTCAGTTCTAGTTCAGTTCTAGTTCAGTTCTAGTTCAGTTCTAGTTCAGTTCTAGTTCAGTTCTAGTTCAGTTCTAGTTCAGTTCTAGTTCAGTTCTAGTTCAGTTCTAGTTCAGTTCTAGTTCAGTTCTAGTTCAGTTCTAGTTCAGTTCTAGTTCAGTTCTAGTTCAGTTCTAGTTCAGTTCTAGTTCAGTTCTAGTTCAGTTCTAGTTCAGTTCTAGTTCAGTTCTAGTTCAGTTCTAGTTCAGTTCTAGTTCAGTTCTAGTTCAGTTCTAGTTCAGTTCTAGTTCAGTTCTAGTTCAGTTCTAGTTCAGTTCTAGTTAGTTCAGTTCTAGTTCAGTTCTAGTTCAGTTCTAGTTCAGTTCTAGTTCAGTTCTAGTTCAGTTCTAGTTCAGTTCTAGTTCAGTTCTAGTTCAGTTTAGTTCAGTTCTAGTTTTAGTTCAGTTCTAGTTCAGTTCTAGTTCAGTTCTAGTTCAGTTCTAGTTCAGTTCTAGTTCAGTTCTAGTTCAGTTCTAGTTCAGTTCTAGTTCAGTTCTAGTTCAGTTCTAGTTCAGTTCTAGTTCAGTTCTAGTTCAGTTCTAGTTCAGTTCTAGTTCAGTTCTAATTCAGTTCTAGTTCAGTTCTAGTTCAGTTCTAGTTCAGTTCTAGTTCAGTTCTAGTTCAGTTCTAGTTCAGTTCTAGTTCAGTTCTAGTTCAGTTCTAGTTCAGTTCTAGTTCAGTTCTAGTTCAGTTCTAGTTCAGTTCTAGTTCAGTTCTAGTTCAGTTCTAGTTCAGTTCTAGTTCAGTTCTAGTTCAGTTCTAGTTCAGTTCTAGTTCAGTTCTAGTTCAGTTCTAGTTCAGTTCTAGTTCAGTTCTAGTTCAGTTCTAGTTCAGTTCTAGTTTTAGTTCAGTTCTAGTTCTAGTTCATTTCTAGTTCAGTTCTAGTTCAGTCCTAGTTCAGTTCTAGTTCAGTTCTAGTTCATTTCTAGTTCAGTTCTAGTTCAGTTCTAGTTCAGTTCTAGTTCAGTTCTAGTTCAGTTCTAATTCAGTTCTAGTTCAGTTCTAGTTCAGTTCTAGTTCAGTTCTAGTTCAGTTTAGTTCAGTTCTAGTTCAGTTCTAGTTCAGTTCTAGTTCAGTTCTAGTTCAGTTCTAGTTCAGTTCTAGTTCAGTTCTAGTTCAGTTCTAGTTTCTAGTTCAGTTCAGTTCTAGTTCAGTTCTAGTTCAGTTCTAGTTCAGTTCTAGTTCAGTTCTAGTTCAGTTCTAGTTCAGTTCTAGTTCAGTTCTAGTTCTAGTTCGTTAGTTCAGTTCTAGTTCAGTTGCCCTAGCCTCACACCCCCACTCACTCTAGTTCAGTTCTAGTTCAGTTCTAGTTCAGTTCTAGTTCAGTTCTAGTTCAGTTCTAGTTCAGTTCTAGTTCAGTTCTAGTTCAGTTCTTAGTTCGTTTCTAGTTCAGGTTCTAGTTCAGTTCTAGTTCAGTTCTAGTTTCGTTCTAGTTCAGTTCTAGTTCAGTTCTAGTTCAGTTCTAGTTCAGTTTCTAGTTTCAGTTTCTAGTTCAGTTTCTAGTTCAGTTCTAGTTCAGTTCTAGTCATTTCTAGTTCTAGTTCTATTTCAGTTATAGTTCATTAGTTCAGTTTTAGGTTCAGTTCTAGTTCAGTTCAATTATACTTCCTGTAATTAAAATAGGATTCAATATTGTTCCACTTTTGCTTTTACTTTTAGTTTGCTTTATTACATTTTTTATTTCCCTACTTATACATTATTTTGTTTCTTATGTTTTCATTTTTGTTTTCCCCCATTTTTTGTTTTCTTTCAACTCTTCTGCATGATAACTTTTAGGCCATTATCGGTGATGAGGGACGTGAAGCTTACAATAGCTTAATTGAACGTAAACACACCATGGATATCGATACAACCGCATGCCTGTTGAGAAAACAGGAGGCGACACAGTTTCCCTTGAAGTCGTCCAAGACATTGCCAAGACGTTCGTGTCATTTGAAAAATGATAGTGATGAATTTATATCCACGATACCCTTGAGATCGGCAGCAAATGAACATGATTTGGTAATACCGCCTATACAAAATGCACCACGACCTACCACCTTACCCACACGAGGCGCCGCTAATCGTTTGCGGAAAGCTGAGTTGGGTTTGTTAAAAGATGCCAATCATGCCATGGATATGAACAGCAATCCAGCATTAAATAATCGTATGGGTGATAATATATCACCCTGTGAAAGTCCTAGTTATGTTACCAGTACTTCATATAAATTTCCAGAACAAACCACAACTTCGCCAAACCAGGAAGGAGAGTCAAATTCTTTGCCAGTTTTGCCACCCAAAGAGGGTAAAAAACATATACAGGCTAATCCCAAACGTCATGTACGCAAGTATCCTTTAATCATACCGGCAAATGGGGTGCAACGAACCCTCAATAGAGTCATGGGTGATGAAGATAAAACCTCATTGCTTAAAACTAACACAACAGCAAATTCTAATCAGCGCAACTTGTCCACAGTCAAACCTTTTAATATCAACAATAATAATATGGCAGAATATGAAAATACTTCGAAACTCCAAGGTGACTCTAGCAAAGAAGAAAGAACCTATCAGAATATAGGCTCCGATGATACAGCCTCTTTACAGTTCGAATCTATTTTGGAGGCGGATTCAAATAAAGATCAAGTTTTACAATCTCCCGATGTTACCGATGGTTTTTACAATTTCTCCATACAAAAGGATCACTATCACAAGAGTAAAGAAGTGGACTTTGATGCTCAAAAACTAGCAAGTGGTTTATATGTGAATGAAGATGAACTAAGGAATTTAGATATTGACAAAAGTATGGCCAAACTTAATAAACAGAATACGGATAATAAAAAATCTAGTGAAAGTTTGGATAATAAAGTGTCTGTGACAGAGGAAAAACCTAAAGATTTACCCAAAACCACCATAGAAATTACCGAAGAAAGCTTTGATCAAATACCGCCCTCTGTAGTGGCAACAACATCGGCGGAATTTTTAGCTAAAACCTCAACAACAACAGCAACGAAACCCTTAAAGGCGGATAATGAGCTTGCGGGCAATGCTCTCTTCAAGAAAGTACGACAATCTGTAGAACAAGCCATGACTAAAACTACAGATGCAGATGATGCAACACTTAAAACGGATTTGGTTAAACCCCTAACCGAAGCAGAATTATTTTCGGCAGCAGTTAATCGTCTAAACGATTGCAATTCCGTTAGTTGCGAGGATTTACTAGAGTTTTCCGATAAAAAACCTAAAGGTCATGAGAGAGGAGTAGACTCGGATGAAGTACGCATAATGATGAAGGTTTTGGGAAAGGATGTGAGTATGACATTAATTTTCCTAAATTCTTAAAAGTATAAAACATAATTTCTTATTTTACTACCAGAGCTTTCCCGAACGCTGCTTAAAATCTTTGGAATTCATAGACTGGGATGTCCATAAGGCCATTAAGATCATTAAACTACAAAATATACTAAACGACATGAATTTGGATTTACCAGAGACGGTGGAATATCTACTAAAATACGACTGGGATCTGCATACCACAGCCAGACGTCTCAAAAGTTTAAAGACTTGAGCACTCGAACATATTTAATTAAAATAGACTTGGTTTTCCATTTATTTAATTAACTATGGTTAACTATATTATTAATTTATATATTTTATATTATTAACTATTAAGAAATTTGAGATATCTTTTCTACGGGAAATAAAAATCTAATTAACGCATGCATTTCTATGTTTGTCTATACGTAACCTTAAGAAATTTCGAAGAAAATTTGCAAATTTAACTTTTTTTGTACTTATTATGATCAAATTATTTTTTAAATAACATTTAATTACGTTATTAGACGTAAGTTTTTATATTTTTAACATTTCATTATTTAACATTCATTAAGTGAATAAGTGCCTTTTGTGTAACCATGATGATCTTATAAAGAATAAAAATCGAACATTTATTAAAAACTATAACAAACTATTGACTACAGTTTTTAGTTCTACAGATTATTTCCATTTCGATATTACCAATAGTTAAGAAAAGAAAAGAATGTCAAAATTTCTTATAAAAAATCGAAAATTTTCTATAAAACTTTGTCTCAAGAAAAAATTCTCTATAAAACTCTGTCTCAATACAAAATGTTCGATAAAACTCTGCCTCAAGACAAAATTTTCTAGAAAACTTTGTCTCAAGGCAAAATTTTCTATTAAAATTTGTCTCAAGACAAAATTTTCTATAAAACATTATGTCAAGACAAAATTTTCTACAAAACTTTATGTCAAGACAAAATTTTCTATAAAACTTTATGTCAAGACAAAATGTTCTTTGTGTCATTTGTGTCACGACAAAATTTTCTATAAAACTTTGTCTCAAGACAAAATTTTCTATAAAACTTTGTCTCAAGACAAAATTTTCTATAAAACTTTGTCTCAAGACAAAATTTTCTATAAAACTTTGTCTCAAGACAAAATTTTCTATAAAACTTTGTCTCAAGACAAAATTTTCTATAAAACTTTGTCTCAAGACAAAATTTTCTATAAAACTTTGTCTGAAGACAAAATTTTCTATAAAACTTTGTCTGAAGACAAAATTTTCTATAAAACTTTGTCTGAAGACAAAATTTTCTATAAAACTTTGTCTGAAGACAAAATTTTCTATAAAACTTTGTCTGAAGACAAAATTTTCTATAAAACTTTGTCTGAAGACAAAATTTTCTATAAAACTTTGTCTGAAGACAAAATTTTCTATAAAACTTTGTCTGAAGACAAAATTTTCTATAAAACTTTGTCTGAAGACAAAATTTTCTATAAAACTTTGTCTCAAGACAAAATTTTCTATAAAACTTTGTCTCAAGACAAAATTTTCTATAAAACTTTGTCTCAAGACAAAATTTTCTATAAAACTTTGTCTCAAGACAAAATTTTCTATAAAACTTTGTCTCAAGACAAAATTTTCTATAAAACTTTGTCTCAAGACAAAATTTTCTATAAAACTTTGTCTCAAGACAAAATTTTCTATAAAACTTTGTCTCAAGACTAAATTTTCTATAAAACTTTGTCTCAAGACAAAATTTTTTATAAACAAGACAAAATTTTCTATAAAACTTTGTCTCAAGACAAAATTTTCTATAAAACTTTGTCTCAAGACAAAATTTTCTATAAAACTTTGTCTCAAGACAAAATTTTCTATAAAACTTTGTCTCAAGACAAAATTTTCTATAAAACTTTGTCTCAAGACAAAATTTTCTATAAAACTTTATGTCAAGACAAAATGTTCTTTGTGTCATTTGTTTCACGACACAATTTTCTATAAAACTTTGTCTCAAGACAAAAAAACTTTGTCTCAAGACAAACTTTTTTATAAAACTTTGTCTCAAGACAAACTTTTTTATAAAACTTTGTCTCAAGACAAAATTTTCTATAAAACTTTGTCTCAAGACAAAATTTTCTATAAAACTTTGTCTTAAGACAAAATTTTCTATAAAACTTTGTCTCAAGACAAAATTTTCTATAAAACTTTGTCTCAAGACAAAATTTTCTATAAAACTTTGTCTCAAGACAAAATTTTCTATAAAACTTTGTCTCAAGACAAAATTTTCTATAAAACTTTGTCTCAAGACAAAATTTTCTATAAAACTTTGTCTCAAGACAAAATTTTCTATAAAACTTTGTCTCAAGACAAAATTTTCTATAAAACTTTGTCTCAAGACAAAATTTTCTATAAAACTTTGTCTCAAGACAAAATTTTCTATAAAACTTTGTCTGAAGACAAAATTTTCTATAAAACTTTGTCTCAAGACAAAATTTTCTATAAAACTTTGCCTCAATACAAAATTTTCTATAAAACTTTGTCTCAAGACAAAATTTTCTATAAAACTTTGTCTCAAGACAAAATTTTCTATAAAACTTTGTCTCAAGACAAAATTTTCTATAAAACTTTGTCTCAAGACAAAATTTTCTATAAAACTTTGTCTCAAGACAAAATTTTCTATAAAACTTTGTCTCAAGACAAAATTTTCTATAAAACTTTGTCTCAAGACAAAATTTTCTATAAAACTTTGTCTCAAGACAAAATTTTCTATAAAACTTTGTCTCAAGACAAAATTTTCTATTAAACTTTGTCTCAAGACAAAATTTTCTATAAAACTTTGTCTCAAGACAAAATTTTCTATTAAACTTTGTCTCAAGACAAAATTTTCTATAAAACTTTGTCTCAAGACAAAATTTTCTATAAAACTTTGTCTCAAGACAAAATTTTCTAGAAAACTTTGTCTCAAGACAAAATTTTCTATAAAACTTTGTCTCAAGGCAAAATTTTCTAAAAAACTTTGTCTCAAGGCAAAATTTTCTATAAAACTTTATGTCAAGACAAAATTTTCTATAAAACTTTATGTCAAGACAAAATGTTCTTTGTGTCATTTGTTTCACGACACAATTTTCTATAAAACTTTGTCTCAAGACAAAATTTTCTATAAAACTTTGTCTCAAGACAAAATTTTCTATTAAACTTTGTCTCAAGACAAAATTTTCTATAAAACTTTGTCTCAAGACAAAATTTTCTATTAAACTTTGTCTCAAGACAAAATTTTCTATAAAACTTTGTCTCAAGACAAAATTTTCTATAAAACTTTGTCTCAAGACAAAATTTTCTAGAAAACTTTGTCTCAAGACAAAATTTTCTAGAAAACTTTGTCTCAAGACAAAATTTTCTAGAAAACTTTGTCTCAAGACAAAATTTTCTATAAAACTTTGTCTCAAGGCAAAATTTTCTAAAAAACTTTGTCTCAAGGCAAAATTTTCTATAAAACTTTATGTCAAGACAAAATTTTCTATAAAACTTTATGTCAAGACAAAATGTTCTTTGTGTCATTTGTTTCACGACACAATTTTCTATAAAACTTTGTCTCAAGACAAAATTTTCTATAAAACTTTGTCTCAAGACAAAATTTTCTATAAAACTTTGTCTCAAGACAAAATTTTCTATAAAACTTTGTCTCAAGACAAAATTTTCTATAAAACTTTGTCTCAAGACAAAATTTTCTATAAAACTTTGTCTCAAGACAAAATTTTCTATAAAACTTTGTCTCAAGACAAAATTTTCTATAAAACTTTGTCTCAAGACAAAATTTTCTATAAAACTTTGTCTCAAGACAAAATTTTCTATAAAACTTTGTCTCAAGACAAAATTTTCTATAAAACTTTGTCTCAAGACAAAATTTTCTATAAAACTTTGTCTCAAGACAAAATTTTCTATAAAACTTTGTCTCAAGACAAAATTTTCTATAAAACTTTGTCTCAAGACAAAATTTTCTATAAAACTTTGTCCCAAGACAAAATTTTCTATAAAACTTTGTCTCAAGACAAAATTTTCTATAAAACTTTGTCTCAAGACAAAATTTTCTATAAAACTTTGTCTCAAGACAAAATTTTCTATAAAACTTTGTCTCAAGACAAAATTTTCTATAAAACTTTGTCTCAAGACAAAATTTTCTATAAAACTTTGTCTCAAGACAAAATTTTCTATAAAACTTTGTCTCAAGACAAAATTTTCTATAAAACTTTGTCTCAAGACAAAATTATCTATAAAACTTTGTCTCAAGACAAAATTTTCTATAAAACTTTGTCTCAAGACAAAATTTTCTATAAAACTTTGTCTCAAGACAAAATTTTCTATAAAACTTTGTCTCAAGACAAAATTTTCTATAAAACTTTGTCTCAAGACAAAATTTTCTATAAAACTTTGTCTCAAGACAAAATTTTCTATAAAACTTTGTCTCAAGACAAAATTTTCTATAAAACTTTGTCTCAAGACAAAATTTTCTATAAAACTTTGTCTCAAGACAAAATTTTCTATAAAACTTTGTCTCAAGATAAAATTTTCTATAAAACTTTGTCTCAAGACAAAATTTTCTATAAAACTTTGTCTCAAGATAAAATTTTCTATAAAACTTTGTCTCAAGACAAAATTTTCTATAAAACTTTGTCCCAAGACAAAATTTTCTATAAAACTTTGTCTCAAGACAAAATTTTCTATAAAACTTTGTCTCAAGACAAAATTTTCTATAAAACTTTGTCTCAAGACAAAATTTTCTATAAAACTTTGTCTCAAGACAAAATTTTCTATAAAATTCGATAAACTTTTGGTTCTCTTTGTCGTAAATGACTGACGGAGTGGAGATGCGCAAGATAGTGGAGGGATTCATGGGTTCCATATGCACATCGTTGTCCTCTGTGTAGTCTGGAAAGGTGGACTCTATGTCTTCATAACGGTGCTGCTTTCTGTACCGACATATTTGTTCGAGTATTCATCCCTGTGGGTGATGGGTTCCTCGCTGGAGTATTCACCACTACCGGTGACAGACTCCTCAGTGACTGGTTCCTCGTTAGAGTATTTACCGGTATTCGATGTCGTCTTCCACTTTTCGTGCAGCTTGAGGTACTCGCACATCTGCAATGAAGCTCACGGGTGAGTACTCGACGGTGCCGCAGCCGTACGCCTTGCGCAACGTCCTGTTTCCTATACTGTTGTATTGTGCCTGTATCCATTATCTTGTTCATATTGAAAAAATCAAAACCAATATCGAAGAGATCAAGAACACCGGCTACCGTTGTCACCACGTCCACCATTTTGATGAAACTTGCCGATGTGCGAGTCACTTTGGCTAGGGTACGAGTAAACATTCGTATGGCCGGATGGTACGACTGTGTGAGAAATACACTTTCGGCTATGTGCAGCAGTGTGGGTGTGACGGTGTCCTCGAGAAAATTGGGATGAAAGCTTGGCCAAGTTGCGCGAGTACGAGCAGGTAGCAAAACATCAGCATGGCCTCAACTTCGCCTAAGTTCTCGACAATGGCCTTGAACTTCCAACTATTGAGGGTCTGATGGCGTACCTTGTACTTGATTGGTGGTAAGCTGAGTTTTTGCACATCGGTGTTTGTGACCCCTGTGGCCGCATAACGTACTTCGTACTGGCATACATTGTAGAGTGCCCAGCTGACCAGGAAACTAAACACTTTCTCGCCAGCACTCGCATAGCACTCGCGCCCGTCAAACTTGAGCCGAAAATCATCACAGTAGTATTTGTTGACGTTGGAGCGAAAAGACTCGTTACCTTCGATATCCGTGAAGGGTTGGTTGTCCGCCTCTGAAAAGTCTGTGCGTTCGAAAAAGTTTCCGCTGTCGATGTAGTGAAAACCGATACCTATTGTATCGACACGTGGCAAGGGGTGGTTGTCTGTGCGTGCATAGTCGTCCACACCCAAAGCAAAGAGCCCATTATCGTGCACCGTATACGCACACTGTCGGTGACTGTATATGAGAAACGGTGCCTGGGGGTATTGTTCGTCCTTCGTTTCGGCATCCTTGTCATCGCCTTCATTCCGTAGTCTTGACTTAAACATGCGGGGCTCATCGGTAGGACCACACGTATTGTATGAGATCTCAATGTAGGTATGTGACATAATCTCGGGTCGGAAGCGAAGGAAAAAGTTGTACTGTTAAATCTTGCGACGCTCGTAAGCGTACAAGTCTGCGCTCGTATAATTGAGTAAAGTGGGCGGGTTAAAGACCATCCTGGAGAGACTTATTCATTATGAAAGAGCGGATATATAAATAAGAATTGAGTTTGAACTATTTTTCCACTTTGGTCACGACCCGTAAGCGGCCAAATGGTATCTGTTAACTGGTAGTTGCGCTTTACCTTTGAGCATGATTTGTCCATATTGACTAATGAGCTGATTTTACACTTTTGATCCGGGACAACAAATTCACAAGAAACTGATCTGTTTGGAAAATGTTCGAAGAGAGGTAGACTATTACGATCGTATTCTGTAGCTCTTTGCGCTTCAACATTAGTTTCAGTATATCGCTGTGTACTTGGCTGCGTGTGATCTGTTTAAGTTCAGTGAGAGCATTCTTCTCCACAGATGGATGGTAAAAATTAATATCCTCTGCGTATTGGAGAAAATACTTTAGTATGGTCTTCATACGAATGTCGTTATAACTTGTCTTGACAGCGTCGATCAGTGCGAGGAGATATGTCGTTCTGTTGTAAAACGTTATGATGGTTTCGGAAGCTTCGGTAGTGTAGCCGATGTGTATTGAGAATTGAACGATACATAAGATTACAGTATAAATTGCTTTCGTTCGTGTATTTTTAATTAATCCAGTCTGGGTGCTCAAAGTGAAACACCATGTCAGAAGAAGTAATTTCGGTCATCACGCCGCCACTAAAGGAGGAATACTTGAGGACACTTGAAAGGATACGTGGAATACTTCAATATAAGACGCAGTGGAACTACAGTGTGACGTTCGTGTAAACATAAATCCAAGATTGGTTTTTCCCGACTCGAAACTACTCAAGGTTATGGAACTCGACTACACCAACGATATACTTGTACAGTATCGAAACTTGGTAAATATGTTTAAAGATTTTTCGCCTGAAACATCCGACATGGAATATCAAGGTGTACATGTATTCACGAGACGAGGATGGGCTGTGTACGTGCCTTTGATCGCCTCTTTGAGTACAACAATCTAGTGAACCACATCAAAGACGTTGTACATGAAAACGGGAGCTATTACATAAACTACTCGAGCTTGAGTATGGACGACATCAGTGAAAGCTTTAGTATAAATTTGAGCGAGTGTGAGTCATTTACTGGTGAAAGCTTTTACCGCAAACAAAAGTTTGATTCTATCCATCATAATATGCTGGACATGAAGATGTTCCTACTCAACGAGGATAACCTCAAACTCGTAATTGCCAACGACATTACCGATGCCCAACAAGATATAGACAAGAACAACAATGAGGAACTATACCTACCCGATTTTCTGTTGGCCTCTAACATAAAATACTATCTATCCAGTATACAGGTCATACTCCATAATGTTGTTCAATACCATCGAGAAAAACTTAATGTTGGAAACATCCTGGTTGGAAATGAATAAAATACCACTAATTGATTTGTGTTGTCAATGACAATTTATATTTATATAATTGGTATCTGTATACGTTTTGGATTGTCTAATAAAGTAAAAATTAAAATTACAGAAAAATTGCACCTTTCGAAACGTCTCAAGGTCGAATATAATTATCAGGTTATGAGATTTGATGACGTAAAAGATGTCTTCGAATAGAAGCACAATATTGGCCTTGGTTGTTTTGTAGACGACGATACGTACATCATCCGCGTACACTTCACAGTCCATATAGTTGGGTATTAGGAACATTTCATCATCCAGTCTTAGAACATTGTCACAAAGGCTACTCATGTTGAGGCAATTGGAGAAGCGTACAATTCGCCAGCTCTCGAATGTGCTTAAGTTGGTATTTTTGCACAGCAGACATCTCTTTGTGTTTGGCATTTGTGAGTACATGTGTTTAAGTAGAGTCTTTCGTAGGCTTTCGTTTAGCAAGAGTATTGATTTGAGTTCTTCAAATTTACGAATCTTTTGCATAAAACATTCGTTGATTCGATTATCATAAAAATTATTGTCCTTGAACAAAATGGAATGTTTTTTATACAGCTGTTTCATATACTCGCTCTTCTCCTCTTTGTGATTTCTATACTTTTTGCGCTCCATAAAGAGACTCTCGAAACAGATTATGAAACCCATATTGGTGGTGGCGGCGGTGGAGAAGTCCGATCTGAAGCATATACATTGTTCATAGGCGTACGGGGAAAAGTCAAAGCGATTAAGTGTCTCCAGCTTGTCTATACGATATTTGTGATTTATTAAATGTCTTTTTGAGAATATATCAAAGAAAACACAGTATTTACGAAAATGCTTAGAGATAATTATTTTTTCAAAGTTATAGACAAGTTTATTGTACTTAATCGCTAGACCGTCATCTATTTTAGCACACTTTTTGCGTTGTATATTTTCAGTGGCTGGAATTGAAAAGTCATTGTCGTCCACCTGTACATCAATTTTTTGTTTTTTCAACCGTATCTCGTCCATTACTGCTGCAGGTGGAGGAACGGAAGATATGAAAAGAGAAATAGTAAACAATTCAAATTAATTATATTTTTATATAACAAGTAGTCCGACTTTTTGACAGGAGTACCTAACTCTAAGTGATTCCTAAACACACAGAGTTTTATAAAAAACTAGCTATACCCAGTGTGCTTTGCTACCCTAAAAGGAATATGTATAAATAAATACCGATTTATTATATGTTACATATGAAAGATGTCAAGCAAATGATTGCAAGTTCGTCAGTTTCTATCTATCGCCAATTTCTATCTATAAAAAATTTGAATAATATAAGAGTTTCCAAGATGCACGAAATTTTGTATTTAATTCATATATGTTGTGCCAAGCCACACATTGAAAGTCCGCCCGTTATGCTCTAAATGTTCACATGAATTTCAAAGTTCTCCATGTAAAATTTGAAGATTCTAGCTCTAATAGTTTCTCAGATATACGAATTTTTCTACTTGATTCATGTGGGGGCTTCAAGACCCCCCAGATGAAAGTCCGCTTTTTTTTTCCTCCAAAATGTTCAGATGAATATTTAAGTTCTTCGTGCGAAATTTGAAGAATTTAGTTCCATTAGTTTTTCAGATAAACGAATTTTTGTCTTTAATTAATATAGGAGGTGCCGCTCCCCTTATGGGTAGTCCGCCAATTTATTACCCAAAATGTTTAGATGGAGGTTAAAGTTTTTCGTGCAAAATTTGAAGATTCTAACTGTAATAGTTTCCAAGATAAACGTATTTTTGTATTTAATTTATATGGGAGGTGCCACGCCCCCTAATGATAGTCCGCCTACTTTTTGTCCTTAATAATTATATTGACACTAAAGTAGCTCCGAAAAATTTGAGGACTTTAACTTTTATATTATCTCAAATATAGGGATTTAGTATTTTCTTAATATGGTCGTGGCTTCCCGCCCACTTGGAATTTCAACATACAAACAAACACACATTCATTTTTATATATATAGATGTACATAAATTATTTAGAAAACCCACCATCAAAAAAGATGGGGGGTATATTGTTTTTGTCATTCCGTTTGTCGAAATATTCGTCTAATGCAGGTTGTTTGGTATTGAAAATGGGCAATATTGGTCCACGATTTCGCCTAGCCCCCATATAAGGTCCCCCTTCAGAAAATGACTTTAACGCTCATAATTGGCTAAAGGAAGCATATATAGCGGTGAAATTCGGCATAAACATGTTTTATGGGAACCTAAATCTCTTTGTCAAATTTTATAAGGATCGGCCCATAATTGACCCTACAGGCCATATAAGGTCCCCTTCAGCAAATGACTTTAACACTCAGTACTGCCTTAAAAGTACGCATACAGCGATGACACTTGACGCAAATATGTTTCATACAAGCCTAAATCTCTCTACCACATATTTTTTGAGGATCGGTTCATAATCGATAATTTACCCTACCTCCCCTATAAGGTCCCCATCATCAAGTAATTTTAACGCCCTACTTGCTTAAAACACGAGTATAGCAATGAAATTCGACATTCATCAATAATTTTCTTGCGAGACAAAATCTATCTGCCAAATTTTATGAGAATCGGTTTATAATTGACCCTACCCCTATATAAGGTATATGGGTATATAATCGCCCAATAGAATGGTGAAGTATTGGCAAAATGCCTTCATTTGATTTGCTGATGTCTTCAACTTCCTATTTATATATACAAAATACACATTTATGTCGAATTTTATCCCGATGACTTTGATTGTCAGTGTGTGTTTAAGTAATTTTCGGAAATGATCCTTATATGGGAGTTGTGACCAATTATGGACCGATCAAGAAAAAATTTCGTATAATGATTTATATGCAAAAAAAAGAAATTCAAGTCGAATATTAGTCCAATAGATTTATTAATTAAATAAAAATGTGCGTTTAAGTGATTTTCGGAAATGGACTATATATATAGGAGCTATGACCAATTTCGGGACTCTCCAGAAAAATTTCGTACAGTGATTCATATGTATGTACACAAAACATATGTATTTGTGTTGAATTTTTTATTTGACAATGAAATATGTGAGTTAAATGATTTTCGGAAGAGTTCCTTATATAGGACCTATGACCAATAATGGATCTATCCGGGGAAAAATTGGTATTATGATTTATATGTACACAAAACATATTCAAGTTGAACTTTATACCCATAGCTTTATTTATCAATAAAACATATGCATTTAAGTGATTTTCGAAAGTGGACCTTATATGGGAGCTATGACCAATTTCGGGCCTCTTTATCAAGATACCTTTATTTGACAATGAAATATGTGCGTTTAAGTGATTTTCGGAAGTGGGCCTTATATGGGAGCTACGACTAATAATGGACCGATCCGAAAAGTAATTTGGTAGAATGATTTGTATGTACATAAAACATATTCAGCTTGAATTTTATCACAAAAGCTTTATTTATCAATGGAATATGTGCGTTTAGGTGATTTTTGTAGGTGAAGCTATGACCAATTGTGGACCGACTGAGATCTACGTTGGTAGTATGATTATTATTCATTTTATATTTGTATGTACAAAATTTTGTGTTGTTACCGATATATTTGAGGGAGTTACTAACGGTAAACTAATTTCCGGAAATATAGACCTTTGTATGGTGGCTATGGTAAATATTGGAACAATTGTTATGAGTTTGAACATACTTGATCCCTGACACAAAAAAATAATGTCTGAAAAAATTCATCGAAATATCTTTGGTAGTTTCTGAGAAAACTACTTAAGAATTGGCAAAAAACTTTTTTTTTTTTGAGGTAGTCTGAAATTTTTACTCATAACTATTTATGTCGTCAAACGATTTTACTGATTTTCAATACCAAACTATACCGGATAATAAAGAATGTTTTGGGTGAATTTAGTGAATTTTTATTGCTTCGTTTTAACGTGAGCGTGTTTTACACAGACAAACAGGCAGACGGACGGACAGACGGTCATAGCTAAATCGACTCAGAATTTCATAAGGATCAAGAATATATATACTTTGCTGGAATGACAAAGTTATATATACCCTCTATCACAACTAATGCTGGTGGAGGGTATAAAAAACAGAAACATTTAAAAACTTTTATTAAAAAAGTAAAATAAAATTTGTATACAAATTTGGATTTATATTTTTATGAGAAATTTTGAATAATGTATTAAAAACGGTCATGCCGCCGTTAAAAACTATTGATTGGTTTGGTTTTTCTGCATACTTGACGCCTACGTCACCTCAACTTTGTTTCTTTTATTATCATGTTTTGACTTACCTTGTATGTGCAGACACTATTATAATTGTTGTTGTTTCGCCTTAAAATATGTACTTCCAATGTTTTGATTTATTTTTTTTTAGATTTATTTATGTACATAGGTATGTAGGTATATATTTGCACACAATATTTTAAGCCGGGTAGTTTTTTTTGGACCTCCAAAAAATTCCAAAAAAATGACAAAATCTTTTCAGGTATTTTTTGCACACAATTTTTTAATGCTACGCACTGTTCCAAGAAATTTTAAGTTTATGGACTTTTGTTATTGTAGGCAATATAATTGTATTGTTTACTTTTAACTAATTTGTAAAGTTTTTGCACATAATATTTCTATGGACACGCTATATTTTAAATTTGCAACCTTTCTATTATTTACTCTTTACACACCGAAAACACAATTAAAAATGACTCCAAAATATGATGCAATAATATATAAGCTTAAATTTTTATACCCTACACCACTATAGTGGGGAGGGTATTATACGTTTGTGCTGATGTCCATGTAAACCTTGTGCGCAAGGTACAGACCGCAATTTTCAAGATTGAAAATGGTTGAAATCGGTCCATTATTTCACCTAGCCCCCATACAACCGTTCCTCCCGATTTGGCCCTTTTTATGCCATAATTACGTCAAATATACTATTATCTCTCTAAAAATTGGCACAAATAAGTTTTATATAAGTGTAAATGACACTGCAGATTTTCGTAATGATCGGCCCTTATTTGATCCTAGCCCCCATACAAACCCCCCTTCAAAATATATCTTAAACGTCTAAAATTGACTTGTAACCATTTGTATCGCAATGAAACTCAACATAATTAACTATTATTTAAAAGTATATCCTTTTCCCAAATTTAATGAGGATCGGCCCATGTTTGACCTATACTCCTATATAAAGCCTCATTTAGAAAATTTGTTTTTTATCAATAAATTGCTTAAATACTTTGGAATTAACGTAAAATTCAACATAAAAGTTTCTTTGTGAAAAATAAAAATTTTTTAAAATATACTCATGGTGTAGGGTATTATATGGTCGGTTATGCCCGACTATACTTTCCTAATTGTTTGTTTATGTATTTGTTTTTCTCAAAAAAAAAAAAAAACAAAATTGTGAGATCTGTCTTTTTATACCCTTACCTTCGTGAGAAGTGTATATATAAGTTTGTCATTCCGTTTGTAATTTCTATATATATATTCTGGATCCTTATAGGTAGCGGAGTTGATTAAGCTATGTCCGTCTGTCTGTCCGTCTGTATGTTTGTTGAAATCAGTTTTTAGAGGACCCCAGATATCGGCGAGATCCGAACCTTTAATAATTCTTTTAGACATACTTTCGAGAAGATCGTTATTTAAAATCAGCAAAATCGGTCCATAAATACCGGAGATATGAGCAAAAATCCGAGACAACCTCCGAAAATTTCATAATATTAAACCTAGAAATATGAAATTAAGTATATAGAGCCCGGATTAGGCGAGAACACATAAAAGGGGACTTTTTGGTACTTTTTCTTTCTACAAAAGGTACTTTTTGATTTTCCTATAATATTAAACCAAGAAACATGAAATTTAGCATGTAGGGCCTTGACTAGGTAAGAACCTATAAAAAGGGACTTTTTGGTACTTTTTCGTTCTACAAAAGGTACTTTTTGAAATTTCTATAATATTAAACCAAGAAACATGAAATTTAGCATGTAGGGCCTTGACTAGGTATGAACCTATAAAAGGGGACTTTTTGGTAATTTTTCGTTCTACAAAAGGTACTTTTTGACTTTTCTATAATATTAAACCAAGAAACATGAAATTTAGCATGTAGAGCCTTGACTGGGTAAGAACCTATAATAAGGGAATTTTTGGTACTTTATCGTTCTACAAAAGATACTTTTTGAATTTTCTATAATATTGAACCTAGAAACATGAAATTTAGCATGTAGGGCGTTGACTTGGTAAGATCCTATAAAAGGGGACTTTTTGGTACTTTTTCGTTCTTCAAAAGGTACTTTTTGTAATTTCTATAATATTGAACCTAAAAATATGAAATTTAGCATGTAGGGCCTTGACTAGGTAAGAACCTAAAAATGGGACTTTTTGGTACTTTTTCGTATTACAAAAGGTACTTTTTGAATTTTCTATAATATTAAACCTAGAAACATGAAATTTAGCATGTAGGGCCTTGACTAGGTAAGAACCTATAAAAAGGCACTTTTTGATACTTTTTCGTTCTACAAAAGGTACTTTTTGAATTTTCTATAATACTGAACCTAGAAACATGAAATTAATTTTGTAGAGCCTGGATTAAGTGGAAACCCATAAAAGAGGACTTTTTGGTACTTTTTCGTTCTACAAAAGGTACTTTTTGAAATTTCTATAATATTGATCCCAGAAACATGAAATTAATTATGTAGAGCCTGGATTAAGTGGAAACCCATAAAAGGGGACTTTTTGGTACTTTTTCGTTCTACAAAAGGTACTTTTTGTAATTTCTATAATATTAAACCTAGAAATATGAAATTAAGCATGTAGAGCTCGGATTAAGTTAGAACGTCTAAAATGGGACTTTTTGGTACTTTTTCAGTCTTTAAAAGGCACTTTTTGAATTTTCTATAATATTGAATCTGGAAATATGTAATTAAGTATGAAGAGCCCAGATTATGTGAAAACCTATAAAAAGGCACTTTTTGGCACTTTCTCCGTTCTTCAAAAGGTACTTTTCGAAATTTCTATAATATTGAACCTAGAAACATGAAATTAATTATGTAGAGCTTGGATTAAGTGGGAACCCATAGAAGGTGACTTTTTGGTACTTTTTCGTTCTACAAAAGGTACTTTTTGTAATTTTTATAACATTGAACCCAGAAACATAAAATTGACTGTTTTTTAATACATCATGGTGAAGGGTATATAAGATTCGGCACAGCCGAATATAGAACTCTTACTTTTTTGCACAATTTAAATAAATGTCCGAAAAGAAACTATTTTTTAAAAACGAAAAAAATATTTTTTTATTTTTTTGACATTAAATTTTTGTTGTTGAAATTAAAACAATGTTGTAAATTTTCGTATTGTACAAGAAAAAAATATTTCCAATAAATTATTTATTTTTTTCAAAATTGCAGATTAAAAAGCCAACATACATTCTTCTAAAATGTTTATAGATTAATTATGTTGCAAAATATTTAAAGAAACCTTTTAAAATAAAAATTTACATTTTTTCAATATTTTTAAATCCGACTTTTTGCAACTATGTTGACTTGAGAATTCTACTAATATATTCATAGAATTAGGTACCGACTGACAGTATAGTTAGGTACTTTTTGACAGCGTTTCACTTCTTGATGTTCAGTGCTGTAAGCAATGATTGTGAGTAGCTGTTTTCTCTCTAAAAACAAATGAAATAAAAGAGAGGCAGAGAAAAATTGACTAATTTTGGCTCCAATTAGTTTGCGTCATTCGGCAAGTAAATACATGAGTCCACATTGTGAGCATTTTTTTCTTATTATTAAGAAAAAAAAAAAAAAAAGACTTAATGTTTTACTGATGATAGCTTTATGTTGATACTAGCATACCCTTACCACAAATTAAATACATACAAAATTTTGTTTACTTTTATAGAAAATTAAAATTGATTAAAAATTTTTTTAATGTTTCAGTTTTTTACGTTCAATATCATGTGAATAAATTCGCATTCAGTAAGAAGATTGTATTTTTAGTTTCATTCATTTGGCTTCCACATTTTAGAAAATTTCGAAAGTACTATTTGAAAAAATGTACTATAAAATACCTCTTAATCTATAAGAGGTCCGTCTCATTTAATAATAAAAAAAATATGTTTCTGTGTTCAATATTATACACAATTAAAAAATATAATTTGATAAATGAAAAAGTACCAAAAGTCCCTTTCAGTAGATTCTCATTCACTGAGGTCCCTACATTTTAAATTTTATATTTCTATATTCAATATCGTAAAAATATCAACAAGTAGTATCGGAAAAACGAAAAAGTACAAAAATCCCTCTCAATAACATCTAATTTAATAAGGACCGTTTGTCATATGTTCGGTTTAACCATTATAGAGAATCCAAAAGGTACCATTTGAAGTATGGAAAAGTACCAAAGAGTTTCCACTTACAGAATATTACTCAGTCAAGACCATGTATGTTCAAATTTTTGTTCCTAGGTTGAATATTTTAGAAAATTTATAAAGTACCATTTATGAGATAAAAAGTACAAAAGTGGAAAGTACTAATAAAAGTAGTAAAATTTTTCCAATTTTCGCTTAAAAATAAACTTTTTCGAGAATTAAGTTTACAAAATGTTTCGTATTTAAATCTCTATATCACAGATATAACTCAAAAGATTCAAATCTACATTCATTTGTTTCAAAAAAATTGTGCTTTCAAAAAGTACCAAACAATTTACTCGAATTTGATCTTATATAGGCGTTAGTACTCGAATTCGAAAATAATATACCAATAGCTTATTTTGTGTGAGTAAATAAATTTTATAAAAATTGGCTCAATGAGTTTGTATAAAATTAAATTTCCCGTTTTTCCCCGTTTTGGTACTTTTTTTCCCCAGTGAAATAGCAAAAATTTTTTTTCAACAAATATTACAGAGTTAGTTCGTAATTGAATAGGAATACTTTAATAAATCGAAAAAAGTTTTCTTAATGTGCTCAAAAAAAGTACGAAAAATACAGTTTTCTCCCTTTTACACCCAAAATGGACGGAATTTTAAAAAAGTACAAAACAGGTGTCTCTTAATTTTGGGAGAAATATTGAAAATATTTACAAAAATTTTATTTTGTTTATTAGATAAAAAGTTATAAAGGGCCAAAAAAGGTAACAAAAACATCTTTGTCACACATTTTCACCCCTTAAAAGTGCGAATTTCAAAAAAGTACCAGACACCCATCTGCTTATTTTAAGAGCAGATACAGGTGCATTAAAAATTTTTCTTGTATCACTAATATAAGGTAAGATAATTAAGAAAACCTGTTTTACCCGTTTTCCCCCTTTTTTACCCCTAAATGTACAAATTACCAAAAATCCCTCTTTAGTGGATCTACATAACAAAAAACACATCTACTGTCAAAATTATATGATTCTAGGTTCAGCCGTTTGGGCTGTGCGATGATGAGTCAGTTAGTAACGCTACTCTTTTATATATATAATAGATAGAAGATGTTCAATATTACAAAAACTTCAAAAAGTACCAGTTAAGAACAAAAAAGTACCAAAAAGCAAAAAACAAAATTGTATTCCAAAAAATGCAGCATCATAGTAGGAGCCTATAAATAAATATTCATATAGACAAACCAATAAATAGGAAACAATGTTTTACAAAAAAGTACAAAAAAATAAGTAAGATTTTTACCCCTTAAACGTCCGAATTTCCCAAAAGTACCAAACTTATATTCGTAATTTTTCAATAAGGTACGAATGTGATATAAATTTTATTTCTATGTTCACTGGTTAAAAAGGTACATACGGTTCAAAAAAAGTATCAAAATACAGTTTTTACCGATTTACTCCTAAAATGAACCGAATTTCGAAAAAGTACCAGACACCTGTCCGCTTATTTTTATACCCACCATCAAAAAAGATGGGCGGTATATTGATTTTGTCATTCCGTTTGTAACACATCGAAATATTGGTCATAGACCCATAAAAGTATGTATATTCCGGGTCCTTATTAAATTCTGTCCGTCTGTCTGTTGAAATCACGATCGGGACCACACGAGAGGAGCTAGACAGTTGAAATTTTGCATAAATATTCTCTATTATTAAGGTTTGTTTGGTATTGAAAATGGGCAATATCGGTCCACTTTTTCGGATAGCCTCCATACAAGTGGACCTCCAAAAAACAGCTTTAACGGGCATAACTGTACGAAAAATACAGTTTTCTCCCTTTTACACTCAAAATGGATTGAATTTTAAAAAAAGTACGAAACAGGTGTCTAATAATTTTGGGAGATATATTTACAAAAATTTTATTTTGTTTATTAGATAACAAATGTTATAAAGGGCCAAAAAAGGTACCAAAAACACCTTTGTCACACATTTTCACCCCCTTAAAAGTGCGAATTTCAAAAAAGTACCAGACACCCGTCTGCTTATTTTAAGTGTAGTTACAGGTGGCGAAGTATTACAACCATCTTATAATCATTTTCTGTGTGTATTAAGCCATATCCTTTCGTCAGTCCAAGTAAATTTTGTTTAAAATAAACACATTTTCGTGAAATATACTTTTTTTCATTAAATACTTTTTATTAATACATATTTATATTTAATTTACATTTAAATCATTTTTATTTATATTTAAATATATATTGTATTTCTATAACTTTATAAATATTCTTATAGATACCATTTATAAATTGTTTATTTGTTTTATTTAAATAAATTCCATAATTTTATTTTATTAAAGTTAACATAAATGTTTAAATTTTTTTTTTTCGTTTTAAAATTTTAATTTAATTTTGTTTTTAAATTAAATATTGTACATAATTCAAACTTTAATTTACACTATAAGTGTAAGTTTTGTTTTTTATTAAATATATTTTGTTTTTATTATTCCATGTTATTTAGTTTAAATATTTAAATGAATAATTTATTTAGCTTTCAATTGTTGTGTTGTGTTTTTTTATTATTCATTCATTAAATGTAAATGTGTCACATTTATTTAAAAAATAAAAATAAAAATTAGATTTTATAGGTTTGTTTTAAGCAAATATTGCAGCAAATCAAATTTGAGAGAAAAAGTTAAAATAATAGAATAAACTTTATATATAAAAAAATAATAAAAAAACAATATTTAACTAATAATTGTATGTATGTATATATAATATACATTTATATATATTTATTGAGTATTTATATGAGCATTAAATAAACTTTAAGTTTAACTAAAATTTAAACAAATACTTAAAAGAAATAAAAATACTAGAAAATTTAAAAATTGTTTTACAACATTTTTATAAAAAATTATAAAAATAATATCACCAAAAATTCGAAATAGAGTAATTTGTATGTATGTGTTTTTGTGACCCCATTTAAGCCTAAATAAGTGAATACCCTTAATAATGTAAACAAACGTTAAATGTTAGAGAAAATTATTATAAATTCAAAATAAATGCAATATCGTTTCATTTAGTTGGTTTTATTGGCAATTTTCTTTTTTTTTTCATTTATTTAATTACATAGATATGTTATTGTTTTTATATAAATTTGTTAAATAAATAATTTATTTTTTCTTTTTTTTCTTAAATAAAATATTTCCTTTCACTTTCGTTGCCTTAAAAAATGTGTTTTTTTGTTTGTTTTGCATTTAATCGAAAAAAAGCCAAAAAAGTAAAAGTTTAATTTAAATTATAAATTTTGTTTAAATTTTGCAAATAAGCTCTAAAAATTGTTTAATAGGCACATTCTTTTCTTTTAATCAATACTTTTTTTTCCATTCTTAGAATCCTTTCTTTGTAAAAAAATACTATTTTTTGTTAAAAAAAATTAATTTGAACTAAAGTTTTTTTTTTTTTTAAAGAAGCAATAATAAGTGAGAGACTGGCAGTATTAGTTGCAGGAGTTGGAGAACATTTTCTCTTGAGACAAATTTTTTCAAAGAATACTTGTGACAAACATTTTTAAAGAAAATTTTGTCCAAAAACTAAATTTTATGAGATTTTTTATTGAGTTTTAAGAAAAATTACTAATAAATAGACTAGTCAGTGGAATAATAAATAGACTAATCTATATACTAGTCAGTAGACTATTCGATAGTCTAGTACAGAGAGTAGTCAAAAGACTAGATCATAGACTAGTATATAGACTGACCAGTAGAATAGTCAAACGACTACTCAGTAGACTAGTCAAACGACTAGTCAGTAGACTAGTCAAACGACTAGTCAGTAGACTAGTCAAACGACTAGTCAGTAGACTAGTCAATAGACTAATCAGTAGACTACTCAATAAACTAGTTAGTCTACTGACTAGTCAGTAGACTAGATTATGGACTATAGACTAGTCAGTAGACTAGTCAATAGGCTAGTCAGTAGACTAGTAAATATACTAGTCAGTAGACTAGTAAATATACTAGTCAGTCGACTAGTCAATAGACTAGTCATTAGACTATTCAAAAGACTAGTTAGTAGACTAGTCAGTAGACTAGTCAATAGACTAGACAGTAGACTAGTCAATAGACTAGTTAGTAGACTAGTCAATAGACTAGTCAGTAGACTAGTCAATAGACTAGTCAATAGACTAGTCAGTAGACTAGTCAACAGACTAATCAGTAGACTAGTCAGTAGACTAGTCAATAGACTAATCAGTAGAATACTCAATAAACTAGTTAGTCTACTGACTAGTCCGTAGACTATATTATAGACTAGTATATAGAATAGTCAGTAGACTAGTAAATATACTAGTCAGTCGACTAGTCAATAGACTAGTCATTAGACTATTCAAAAGACTAGTTAGTAGACTAGTCAATAGACTAGTCAATAGGCTAGACAGTAGACTAGTCAATAGACTAGTCAATAGACTAGTCAATAGACTGGTCAATAGACTAGTCAATAGACTAGTCAATAGACTGGTCAATAGACTAGTCAATAGACTAGTCAATAGACTAGTCAATAGACTACTCAGTAGACTAGTCAGTAAACTAGTCAATTGACTAATCAATAGTCTAGTACATAGACTAGTCAAAAGACTAGATCATAGACTAGTATATAGACTGGTCAGTAGACTAGATTATAGACTAGTCAGTAGACTAGTATATAGACTAGTCAGTAGACTAGTCTATAGACTAGTCTATAGACTAGTATATAGACTATTCAATAGACTATTGACTAGACTAGACTAGTCAATAGACTAGTCAGTAGACTAGACAGTAGACTAGTCAACAGACTAATCAGTAGACTGGTCAGTAGACTACTCAGTAGACTAGTCAGACTAGTCAATTGACTAATCAATAGTCTAGTACATAGACTAGTCAAAAGACTAGATCATAGACTAGTATATAGACTGGTCAGTAGACTAGATTATAGACTAGTCACTAGACTACCCAATAGACTAGTCAGTAAACTAGTCAGTAGACTAGTATATAGACTAGTAATAGACTAGTCAGTAGACTAGTCTATAGACTAGTATATAGACTATTCAATAGACTAGTCTATATACTAGTCTGTAACTAGTCAGTAGACTATTCAGTCGACTTGTCAGTAGACTAGTCAATATATTAGTCAGTAGACTATTCAATAGTTTAGTACATAGACTAGTCAAACGGCTAGATCATAGACTAGTATATAGGCTGGTCAATAGACTAGCTAATAGACTAGTCACTAGACTAGCCAATAGACTAGTCAATATATTAGTCCATAGACAAGTAGACTATTCAACAGCCTAGTATATAGACTAGTCAAAAGTTTAGATAGAAAAGAATATATAGACTGGCCAATAGACTGAGCAACAGACTAATCAATAGTCTAATCAGAAGGCTATTCAATAGACTAGTCAGTAGACTGGTCAGTATACTAGTCAATAGACCAGACAGTAGACTAGTCAAAAGACTAGTCAAAAGACTAGCCAATACATTAGTCCAAAGACTAATCCATATACTAGTCAGTAGACTATACAATAGTCTAGTATATAGACCAGACAGAAACATTTTATCACGAAACAAAGTTTTATAGAAAAATTTTATCTAGAAACACAATTGTTTATAGAATACTTCGTCCAGAGACAAAGTATTTAAAGAAAAATGTGTAGAAAGAAAATTGGATTATAATTTCAAATTTCCTCCTCTTCCTCCTGTTCTCTAATAATTTTACTACCCCTTACAAATTATTATTAATAAATTATTATTAATTATAAAATTTTTATTTTCTTTAAATTCCAAAAAGATTTCTTAATAAAATTTAATTTAATTATTTTATTATAAAACTAAACTTAATTACTAATTAGATTATATTTATTAAAAAAACAAATTTCTATTTAAAATTTACATGAAAATTATGAAATCAGTCAGACTTTTGAAAGAAAATAATTTTTCTTAAATTGTTGTTTTGTTTCTTTTCTATTTAATACATTGTTGTTTATCTTATGTGGTTTTCTCCTAAAATTAAAGATGTTGTTTTAA